>NC_143583.1:47894700-48194700 GCF_048544385.1 Mastigoproctus giganteus
GATGCTTGTTTTTATATCAAATGTATGGAAAATGAACAGCGCCTTCAGAAGACGCTCTTTGCATTGTAAATTTATATTATCGATCCTATACAACACATCGTCATAAAACTGTCTGTATTTCGTTTCCCATTCTGGTATACATAGTAAATTTTATTTGCTGTCATATACTGGGTTTAAATTTCACTAGATTATTCCAGTTTTCTGTGAATTAATCTGCCGAAGAACAGAGAGATGCCAAAAAGGAGAATTCTTGTTGTGCCCGTTCTATTCATCTTCTCCCTAATGTCGTCACAGCATTTCCCTCAGTGGCAGTATAATCCACGCCCCATTAAGATCCATTACATCCCAATGAGAACCGACATCATTTTTTTCATTAAATCAGCAACTAGATGGAAGCGCAGAATCACCCAATGTATTGTTCGCTGAGTTCGCTGTTACCATGGGTCATATAAACCTGCTATACGAACTGTTATCTTACAGAGGTCATCACGCCGGTAAAATGCACTACGTTCCCCACATTTATTTTAATGGGCTTCCAGGAAGATATAAAACGACTCCCAAAGTTTATGACATCGCCAAACAGTGATAGTTGATAGACACAGCCCAAAGACGCCCACAGAACAACTATAATTGCTAACGAATAGTATTCAAAGCATTAAACACCTCTGAAAATTACTCTGTTGTTTGCTGATAACGGGGAGATTCATTACATTCAGAGAAATGGAAATTAATTAGAGAGACTCATTGCTTTCAATACTTTTGCAAATAAGAAATTCAAATACAGCAATCAAAATAAAGTTGAATATATATAATTATTTTTTCGTTGTCTTTCAAAATGTTTAAAAGATATTTTTTGGAAAAACAAAACTAATTAATTGAATAAGTTCTGTTTAACACGTTATTAATTTAAATGAATATTGTTAAATAGTCATTGTTCTCTTATAAATGGAGAAAAATCAAATATACAATATTGAAATACAGTTAAGTTAAATTATTCTATATAATGTGAAACTTATAAAATTATTAGTAAACATGCCTTTATGCCATTTTTATTTATTTAGGTTTGGACGAAGCGTTAGAAATTGGGTCAGCAGGACTTCATCAGTAAGTATTTTGGAAGTACATTTTAAGCTGACTTAAACTGCTTGTATTTTTCCATTCTTTGTATTTCATCGGCAAACATAACGAAGCCTCCGGTTATTATCAAGATGATAATAACCGGGATATCAACGCTAATTAATAACGGAATATTAATTAGCTTTGATATCAGGGGAACTGCCTTCATGCTTAGCACAGTTGGTATAATCTCTGTCCTCCCCCACACCGGGTGAAAAATACTGGAAAAGTCCTCTCCACACCGGGTAGAAAAGTTCAAATCTCGTAGATGATAAGAGGAAATTTTATTGGTCTTTTTCGCAATATGGCTGAGTTAGTCAGTCTGTGGGGAGCGTAGCTCGGTTTTTTCTCCAGGAAACTCGGACTTTTCGTACATCAAAAAAGTAAATCGACCGCAAAACACGCCCAATTTACAGACATATTATATACGTCGCAATATTGCCTAAGTTACTGATGCTCTTAAAACCCTACAGCAGCCAACCAACCAACCACGGGTTCTGAAGCCTTTGATGATTATCTCGAGCCTTCATATTTACTGAAGTTTCCTTGAGCAAGGCTATTAACATTGCATTGCTGAATCCAAAACGCTACATTCGACATTGGAAATATAAGAAGACAGCAGATAGATTACATGAATGAAAACTTTTATACTGTTTATTTGCCCCCCTCCCAAAAAAACAAAACCAAAATAGCCAATATCTTAAAAACGATACTAAATAAAGCAGTATACCTTGCGAACTGAACAGGTACGCAATTTCATTTCTATATCCATATAGCAAACAAAATTGTGCAGCTGTTCAGTAATTGAAGTGTATTTTCAAATTGGACTGTAGAGTCAGAAAAATGGACTATTAATCAATAATTTTTGAAGGAGATTTTAAGGACACAAAATGATCATTACTACAATAACAGAAGTCCACGATTTTCTTTGGTGTCTTATAAACGCCACTAACGTCAAAAGAAGTTCACTTTTGAAAAAGCGAACTTAGACCACAAGTTTTAATCTGATTTCGCTGTTTTCTTCAGTGGAGGCTTCGTGCTCAGACACCAATAAATACAAAACTATTCCCGAGGTGCGATAAAACCAAATTGGGGTGAAAGATCAGCGAGTAATATTTTGAAACTTTCAAATCCGAACATCTTTTGAAGCTAGCTCAGAATAAAATAAGCCAATACCTTCTGTGTTTTGTCTTGTATATCTATTATCAAGCGTTTTAATTAACAGCAATCTTTAATTATTGAATAAAATAGATTTATTCTGTTATTTGTATTTTTTCAGCTAATTGCTCCAGAAAAACTGGATGAATCCAGCGAAAGCAGGTAAAGACAGGTTCCTATTATGCCAATATACAGATGTGTTTCGATCTCTTTCTTCTTTCGTAATGTGGAAAATTATCACCGGAAAACGTGTGCGCGTGCAGTGGCGAAGCTTCATCTCTAGAAATTCTGTAGTTCATTCTGCCTTGTAGAAATAAAGTCACTCAATATCTCCATTGCTATTTTCATTTCACAGTCGAATACTGCTACTTACAGTACTCTTAAAACATTTAGCAGAACTGGCCAAAAATAAAGTAACCGCAAATAGCCTTAGTTTGATATTATGATTAATGAACACTATGTTTTATCTTAGAATATGTTCTAAGTGTGAGAGCCTCCATATTTAATTCGGTTGCTCTTGTCTTAAAGGTTCTCAAAATATCTTAACAACAGCATATTCACACTCAATGAGATATCTCCAGCCATCTTTCTCGAGACTTTGTTCTTGGTAATATAATTAATCAATACGTTATTTTCAAGTCAAATTTCACATGATGTATTTGAGATCTTTTATTTTTTTTATGTAAACTCCAAACGCGAGAGGTATTAGAACCTATAGTACTTAGTACCGTGCTTAGGTTGGAGGTTGAGAAGACGAAAGAAGATATTTGTTGACATCGTTAGACTTGAACTTCTGTAGACTGTAATTTTCAGGAAATAAGTATGAAGGAAGGTTGTTCCAGAAAACGGCAGTTGAATGAATAACTGAGGAAGATGAAAAGTTGGTTCTGTGGGTTAGAAGTTGGACAGTAAATGGATTAACCCATCTTCATTTAAAGTCCTCAGTGATGATACGGTGGTTTCGTCACTTGTTACTTGTCTGGAGAGGTTTGGATTCGATTCTCGTCGAGGGCTGGAGGAGTTTCTAAAGTTCTCCTCAATATCGAGGCTTATTTAATAGGTCTCAGGCTGGGGGGGGGGGGTTGTAGGGTTTGTTACGTGACTTATTCGAGATTTTTCAGCCCGAAAAACACATTCACACTTCTACAAACACAATAAACTTATACAGATATAAGTTATGCTCAGGAGCTATTAAAATAATAATAATAATTACCCTCCATCAAGATCACATAGATAAAATTGCTTCCAATGCATGAATCTTTTAGTCTAGTCCCGGGATGCTCTTTCCCGGGACTGAAAGATTCATGATCGCCATCCAAGACCAGGTAATCAACACCAGAAACTATAGAAAATACATCGCCAAGGAGTCCGGAGTGTCCGATGACACATGTCGACGATGCCATCTGACCTCAGAAACGATCCAACACATCACCGCACGATGCAAAGTGATCCAGACTGACTACACTCATAGACACGACCAGGTAGCCAGGATAATATATCAGAAGCTAGCGAGGAAATACCAGTTAATCGAAGAAAGTGTACCGTACTACAAGTACGAACCCCAGGCAGTACTAGAGACCCGAACCTACAAGCTGTACTGGGACGACGCCATAATAACGGATAAGACAATCCCGCACAACAGATCGGACATAACCCTTGTGGACAAGATGGAAAAGGCTACCTATCTGATTGATATAACATTACCCAACACTGGCAACCTGCAGAAAATATATGGGGAAAAAATCAGGAAGTACACGAACCTAAGACAGGAGACCAAAGAGATGTGGCATATGCAACAAGTAACGACCATCGCGATCATCGTGTGAACTACCGGTATGGTACCAAAAGACCCTACACAACAGCCTAGCAGCAATAGGTCTCCCAGAGAACACCTACAAGGAACTTCAGAAAGTCGCAATCCGGAACAACAGAGAGTTCCTCGACCAACAGTAACACCAGACATAACAACAATCATCCTGTGTACTGGTAGCAATACCTGTCACGAGGTGGAATCCCCCAATCAGGGAGAAATAATATAAGCGCAATAATAATAATAATCACAATAATAATAATAATAATAAAAGACAGGAGATCAAAGAGTTGGGGCATATGCAACATAACGACCATCCCGATCATCGTGACAACCACCGGTATGGCGCCAAAGACCCTACATAACAGCCTAGCAGCAATAGGTTTCCCAGCAAACACCTACAAGGAACTCCAGAAAGTTGCAGTCCTGAACACCTGTAGGAGAGAGTTCCTCGACCAACAGTAACACTAGACATAACAACAACCACCCTGCGTACTTGGTAGCAATACACGTCACGAGGTGGAACCCCCAAGCAGTGAGAAATAATAATAATAATAATAATAATAATACAATACAATACAATACAATTTTATCAAGAGAATTTGTTTACAATAAAAGAACTTGTTAAGAAAAGTGAATTTCTTGACAAGTTGTAATTCATCATTTACAACAGTTTTGACATACATATTTGTTAACTAACAGAAAAGCCAATGAAATCATTACACATAGTACATTCCACACTGCAAACAGAGAAAGTAATTGATCTGCATATCAGGTCTAATCTACTGTATCATTGAATATCAAAAATCTTCTTATTAGGAATTTTAATTTGGAGATTGAATAACTTCTCCTGAGCCTGAAATCAACAGTAGCCAACAAGTTATTTATTATGTTCATTGTGTGCTCATCTCCAAATCTATTTAGTATCCTAGGGTGAGGCAAAACAATTGCTTTTGGATTCCTAAAGTTATGTGTTACCTTCCTTTGAAGATTCGACTCTTCATAAATAGTGTTAAGATTCTTCAAGAATAAATTTAACTTCCGTTTTTGAATTGGATAAAGTATTTTATATTTCAACAAAAATTACCTTCTGCTATTCAGATCATTCCAAGAGTTTGTCCCCATTAAAAGTTTCAGAATCCTGTTTAGTAAATTGTTTATTACCCTTATTTCAGTTATATTTGCTCTTGCCCATACATTTACTAAATAATTGAGTTGGGAGTCCACTAATGCATAATATAAGGTAACCTTTGTTCTTAGATTTAACTTATTTTTAATGTAATAAAAAAAGTAAACGTAAAATCTCATTTTTTTGTACAAGTTTGTTATATGCATTGCCCAACTTAGACTGTAGTCAATCCATAACCCAAGATAACAGTGATTTGAAACTTCTTCCACTGTTAGACATTTGCAATTCTGTAAATTCTGAACATGTAGGCATTTATGTTCATGTAATTTAATAGAGGGATGAATGTCCAGGGTTTGATAAGGAGGTCTAATTACCAAAAATTTTGTCTTTTCAAAGCTGAGTGCTAATTTATTGTCATGCAACCAATTTTGTAAATTTATTACATCCTGTTGTAAATCTTTTGCCATTTTTGTCAGGTTCTTTCCAGTTGTATATATGATTATATCATCTGCATAAATTTTTAAAAAGGAGTTCTTTATTTCTTCGAATATGTCATTTATATAGATGTTGAACATGATTGGCCCAGCATGTGTGCCCTGAGGTACTCCTCTCTTTACATTATATGATTTTCCCTTTGTATTCGCTACTTCTACTGTTATTTTTCTATTGGTTAAATAACTTGCTAAGAGTTGAGTGATTCTTCCCCTTATACCATATTTCTGTAATTTCTGTTTCAAGATTGGGATGGGATATCAATTAAGTCATAGGCTTTGGTCAAATCTATAAATAAGATCATTATGAAGTTATTGTTGTTCAAATGTAAGTTAAAAGAGTCTACTAAACTCTCTAATAATGTCTGTGTGCCTTTACCTTTCTGATATGAGAATGGAGAGTTGTTTAACAGCCCATATTGATGTAAATATTTGCTTATATGGGAAAATATATAATTTTCTATTATTTTATTTATAACCGACTGAATTGTAATTGGTCTATAATTATAAAAGTCATCAGGTTGTCCCTTTTTATATATAGAGAGTATTTTAAAGGAAAGTAGATTTGTAGGATAATTTCCCGAGTCTACCATTCGTGCTATAAGCTCCACCAAGAGAACAGTGAACTGTTCTTTATTTCTCTTTACTTCGGTTACTGTAATACAGTCCAGTCCGTAAGTTTTCTTGTTCTTTAACTGTTCTATGATACTAAGAATGTCCGTGTACTGTGGAGCTAAAACTACACAAGAGTTCACTATCTGAGGAGGACTATCTTTTTGAGCAAAGAGTCTTGGCAATAGTGTATGTTGTGTCTACTGAGATCTAATACAGCTTTGGAAAATCTATTTGCAGCCTCATATTGTTTGTTTGTACCAGAGATCTGTTCTAATAATGTTTTAATTTGATTTCCCCTTGTTTTTTTTCCCTTGTACTTAGTAGTTTATTTATAATGTTCCATTTTCCTTTTGAGTTATCTGCTTATCCATAAAAAGTTGATTGTAATAAGTGTTTTTTTGTTTTCTAATCATACCTGTCAATTTATTTCTTAGTGTTTTATAATTATGATAATGTTCTATCTTTGATGGGCAATTTCTATACTGCCTTAAGTATTTATCTCTTTGTACCATTAATTCTTCTATTTCGTTAGTCATCCAAGATTTCTTATGCTTAATCCTGTTACTCCTAGGATTTATGTTGCAATCTGAGTGATTTACTTTTCTCTCTGTATTAAACCTCGAATTGTTTATCATTTGTACTATCTTATTTGAAAAGTCATTTACATTTGTTGTTTAGGATATTTGCTCTTGTATTAACAAGTTTTCCATGTTCTGTTTCAGCTTACCTGTTGATAAATAAAATTTGTTAATTTTATATCTTCACATGGATGTTGTTTTGAGTGCATATCTATTATTAGTATGCACGTTCTGTGATCTGAAAGTTGATTTAATAGTATGTAGGAATTTGCATACTTCAAATTTATATTTGTTATAACGTGATCTTAGCATAAGCTTACTGTTGTTGTATCACCCACCATCCTTTGTTGCCTAGGTATTCCAAATAAGGTACGTTCAAATCCATAATTGTTTAAGATTGCAGAGTATCTGAGTGTTACATTTTCTGTTTCACCGGTTAGTAAATTGATGTTGAAGTCTCCTACTAGTAGGGTCTTATCTGCTTGTATGTCATCCCATTGCAGAATTATGTTATCCAATTCTATTAGAAAGCTGTTTATAGAATCTGCTGGTGGCCTATAGACACCACAAATCATGAATGTGTTTTGTGGATCTTCTCCTAATAATTTGACACAATAGTTTTCACAAGACTGAGTCAAGTGGTAAGCTTGTATTGCCTTATAGCATGTTCTGTGGTATATTCCTCCACCCCTTCTCAACTCTCTCAACTTATAGACCAATAATAATAATAATAATAATAATAATAATAATAATAATAATAATAATAATACAATACGATATAATAATAATATCTTGAAATAAATAGTTCTAACTAAAATTAAAAACTTTATTAGTTACAATCCATAGTTTCTATAGATAAGTGATTATTACGTTATTAAGTGCACTTTTCCTAAAAACGTACTATATACCCCACCGAATGTACTCAACGATCTGAACTTGATGTATCTAGTTAATGGACTGGTATAAATAGCTCTATGAAACGGAGCTATGAGTAACTGTCGATTAGAATCGCATTGAGTGAATTTACGAGTATATAGTTTCAAGGAGCTATTCTTGTCAATTACCATGTTAGTAGGAGATCCTTTGAGTTTCACAAAATCAAAAGGAGGAAAATATTAAACCAAGGTTTCATAAACCAAGAAAATTTTACACAACTTCGTGGCGATTTACTCTGGTAATTCCATGGATTTAGGCTTGTCACGTTATAGTCAGGTAATGCTTCGTCCCATAAAACTGGGCTTACATGCAACTCGTTTAAACTTCACAATTGGCCTGGCAGATTACCATGTTAGTAAATTTACTAACATGGTAATCTAACGCTTTTAGGAAGAGCTGGACCCGAGTGAGGCCTGTTTAAGGCCCACATGACTGATTGCAAATAAGACATGTAGCCTCCAAAACAGAAATTTTCATTACCTACTGAGTATTTACAAAATTTCTGGGATTTAAAGAGGTCTTATGTATGTTCAGAACAATGCAAGATATCCACGTGTTTTACATATACAAACGATACACGCGAAATGCAGCTTTTTCTTAAGGAATAAATTTCTATACGGGCACCGTTAATGATGAGTTAGAAATTTAGTCCATAATAAGTCAAATTTTTGTCTAAAATCTTTGAACCATGTAGACTTGAAAATGTTTGAAAATTTACAATACATGAATATGGCAGATTTTTATCAATTCTTATAAACTTCACAATTGGCCTGGCAGAACTCTTTTCAAAACTGATAACGGATTTTAACTCCACTCTTAACTTTAAATGGCGAAAAGTTTAGTTATCATACAATACTACAATAAAATAGCAGTTAAAAACGCTTCTGCCCCATTCTGAGTACCGATAACTTAGGTTATCAGAGGACTCATAATTTGGATTCTCATCTGGACTCAGAATTTGGGCTTTCATCTCCTAGGACTCAGCATTTAGCCATCAAACCTAGCAGATGATAGTCCAAAACTCAAGCTACGTGCGGTCCAATGCAGAGCACAGTATTTTGTGTGCCCAGTTACAGAAAATAACTATCTCATCCTACTTGAGAAAGTTTACTTACCCCCCCCCCCCCACACCCAATGGCGTTTTTAAACGTCAAAAGAGGCGTTTTTAACTGCTATTTGATCTTTATTTTAAGATGTTGGGCATTTTTGTATATAAATCCATATACAAATATATATATAAATCCATATAAAAATTCTTAAATATTATATATAGATGCATGAAATTAAATCCTTGTCAGGAAAATAAATTTAAATCTGTATAATTAATATTAATTTTTATGGCCTTTTTTTTTCGAAATGTGGCCCATCTAGTCGGTCTCAGGAGAGGCTTGCATGGTTTCTTTCCCGGAAACTTGAAATTTTCGCAGCAGAAAGGAACCAATCGAACAAATCACACCGTTATAGACACACTATAAGGTGCCTCAAGGCCTTAGTTAATTTGGCGCACATAACCTAACCTAATTCACATTGTGTGAAAATAAACTGCTATTAAAAGAAATAAAAATTAAGAACTTTTACTGTGCACAGAAAAGAACCAAAATATCAGAAATTAAAATAAGTATATAAGTGATTATAATGAGAAATAATCCACGTAATATTGTAGAAAACATTACAAATTAAAAACAAAACGTGATTATTTATCTTTCATGTAAATGATGTGCTATAAATATTTCGAGACTATGATTTATTTAAAATAATAACACCTTTCTAGCTGGTTAAAGTAATGCATTCCTTCAAGGAGTCATTTTCCATTTATTTCATAAGAAAATAAAAGCATAAAAGTCACGGAGAAAATTTCTGTTTGCTTCACCTAAAATAGAATAATATTCTTAAGGGAATATCATCGCAGATATATGATTAAATTACAAAATCCTACCTGCACACTTTAAAAGTTAAAATGGTTCTCCTTTTATTGTCTTGGGTTACCGAGAAGGATTATTATCGATAACACGGGAGAAAGGCACGTCTGATTAGTATTATATTATGGCTAACGAAGCAAACAAGCTATTCTGAGAATAATGGCGATAAACGCATTTATTTGCAACTTAACTTCCCTAAATAAGACTATAATTATGTACTCATCGATGGGAAATGTGTTAGACCAGCAAAGAAATAACAGGTTCGTCGCATAATACTGTATAATAAATTAAACTGATTACCACTCAACAACGTTTAAAATTAAGTACACTTGGGTTCAAAAGTTAGGGAAAAAATACAAAAACAAGATTCATCAGTGAAAGTCACCACGCCGAATTAAGAGTTGTGGAAACCACAATATTGGAATATTTTCTCAGATCTTGGTGAATCCAATCCAGTCTTATCTTCTACAATAGACTTCGTGACAAGGGTCTTTATGAGCAACGACCAGTCGACTACGTTCCCTTGAATCTACATAGAAAAGACCCAGTCTAAATTGATTCATATTATATTGGCTGGTCCCAGGAGTAATTGCCATAATGCTCTTCACTGATGAGTGGAGGTGGTGCTGTCTTGAGTCCGATTCGTGGACCTTATATCCCTTTTCCAGGACGCTTGATCAAGGCTTTCTCTTCTTGGGTATAATGCATATCTTCATAGAGCTCCCTTGCCAGACCAATATGTTCAGAGAGAGATAGAGGCTGTATGAAATGGTCAGTCATATCCCAATACCTTAATTCAGTAGAGTATTCTGCGATGGTCTAGATAGGAGGATTGCTAATCACAAGCTAATCATCTAATATATATATCTTTGAATTTTCGATTTCTGATTTTTCGCTTTTTTTGATTTTTCTGTTTTTCATTTATTTGAATTTTTTTGTTTCTGCTTCAGGGGTTGCGTTATTAGAAAAATGTTGAATAATTACTTAAAGTAACAATTCGGAAAGTCGTATTTCTTATTTATGAATGCTGTGTTGCACTCTCCTTCAAAACATAAGTTAGGTTAAGAACATCCATTCTACAGGTCAAATGCAGGTAGACGAGAACGTCAATTTTGAAAGATATAGAACGTGACAGCATACTTAAGTTGGTTTTATTGAACCTGACAATTGCAAGTGAATCGATCTCGGTTGTTGCGTTACATTCCAACGAGTTTCCATCTCTGTTGTTCTTTCATCAGAATTTTCTTTTGATATTCGAGTGAGAAATACAGTACTACTTTAAATGTTTCTAATAATCACTGCAAATGTAATGTAATGATGCTTGATATAAGGTTTAACAATTAAGTTATGTGGATGAGCTAATTTAAAGAGAAGAAGATGTCAGAATGAAGAAAGCTTTTAATATTTTTCAAAGTTATCGCCTTGAGCAGCTATACACTTGAGAGATTGCCCAAAGAACTTCGGGCACTTTTTTTAAAGAATTTGAACTGACTGCCACAGATTCCTTTGTCAGATTTAAACTATATTTTCCCTAACTTGTAAAAAACGGAATGTTCCCTCTTTGTCCACCATTTAATGGAATGACAACGCTTGAACAACATAAACATAAGCAGTACCGAACGGTAAGAAATGAATACACAGCCCTGATTAAACAAAGGAAGAAGCGCTCCTGGCAGCACCTAGTCTCCACAGTTAGAAATTCTGCTCCATGGGGAATGGTCTACAGAGTAATCACAAACAAACTCCCCAGGGGAGAAGTCATCCCAGCCACCAAGACGCCACAAGGCACGTATACAAAGACATGGCCCGAATCTATAAATAACATCCCTGACGCCATATTCCATCAACACACGCCACCAAGCACCCCAGAGCAAATATTACTATGTGAGGAAAACAACACATACACCATGGCCCAAGTGGAAGACAGCTTCACCAAGGAAGAACTGGACACCACTGCAGCAAAAATAAAAAACAAGAAATCTCCAGGAGAAGATATGCTGGAGCCCGAGATCGTAAAGAAGGCTATTGAAACCATCCCAAATGAGATCTTAAACCTCTTCAACCATTGCCTCTGGTGGCCAAGATCTGCAAAATTAAGGCTTATTCTCAAAAATAAGCCTTAATTTTGAGACCTTCCGGAGTCATACCGGCCCATCGCTCTTCTATCCATCCTAAGCAAACTCCTAGAACATCTTCTAAGCAATAGAATAGAAATTCATTACTCCAAGGCTTGCCTACACTCTGAAAACCAATACGGCTTTAGAAGGGGATGCTCCACGGTGGACGCCTTAGAGAATATCGTCAAAACAGCTACCACTACCAGCCATAAACACTTCCTTGTCATTTCAGTGGATTTTGCAGGGGCGTTTGACTCCCTCTGGTGGCCAAGCGTCCTCGGCAGACCCCGGAGAGCAAAACTACCAGCTAATTTGTACAATTGTATAAAAACCTATCTCTCAAACAGAACAGTAACCGTCAGTGCTCCGTACTGTTCAGTCACACGACCAATCTATAGAGGATGCCCACAAGGCTCAGTACTTGGCCCACTGGAACGTGGGCCAAGTACTGGCCCACTTCTCTGGAACGTGGTGCGCGACAGCTTTCTAAACCTCGACCTTGGTGATGTGAGGTCACTGGCCTACGCGGATGATCTGATCCTGATGCTGGCGGCAGACTCAAGAACTCAACTAGAGATCTCTGCAACCCGTGCTATAAATATCCTACAAGACTGGGCCACCCAAAACCACTTAAAGATATTCCCAACAAAAACCTGCTCCATCTTACTTAAAGGTTCTCTCAATATCAGAAGGCCTCCCTAGATAAAGATTCAGGAAACAACAGTTAAGCTTTCCACCGAACTTAAATATCTTGGTATTCTGCTTGATAAAAATCTGTCATTCACACCACATCTTACTTACCTCCGAAGCAAAATCAAAAAATACTCCGCACTA
The DNA here is from genome assembly GCF_048544385.1 of Mastigoproctus giganteus. Classification (NCBI taxonomy): domain Eukaryota; kingdom Metazoa; phylum Arthropoda; class Arachnida; order Uropygi; family Thelyphonidae; genus Mastigoproctus; species Mastigoproctus giganteus. The sequence continues at coordinate 47,907,404 of NC_143583.1, forward strand.
ATAGGTAGAGTCACTTGTCGCGACTGGAGACTTAAGAAGAGGACCCTAGCCCTCTTCTATAAGGCAGTCTTCTTACCAGCAATAACATATGCATCAGGAGTCTGGTTCCAGAAGGCAGTAACAGCAGTAAACAAAAGGAAGCTAGAGATCATTCAACGTTCAGTCCTACTGACAATCTCGAGAGCCTGCTGTACTGTAAGCACCGACGCCCTGCAGGTCCTCTTGGGCGCTCTCCAGCTGGACCTGGAGATCATCCGCTGTGGGTTGCTTTATCAACTATCCAAAGGCAAAGCAATCACCTGCCTAGACTACACAACTGATCCGGCGAACGATCGTAAACTGGAGAAAAAACGCCTTCTCACCCACCTACTGCAGGCCTGTCAAACCCGCTGGACGACTTCGACAAAAGGGGAAGTCACCCGACGATTCATACCGGATAATCAACTAGTGTTTCCCAAAAGCCCAAACTAGTTTTCACCGGGACTGCTGACATCTTACCTGCTCACGGGACATGGCGCAATAAGAGCAAAACTCTCCAGTTTCGGATTGAGTGACACCCCTCTCTGCCACTGTGGACATTTTTATTATTATTATTTTAGGGTTTCCCGTAATTAAATACATTAACCCGTATTTGTGTCTGTAAATTTCGTATGTTCTATGGTTGATTTGCCTGTTTTGCTGCCACTGTGGACAGCCAGAGACGTGGGAGCACCTCATGCACCACTGCAAACTATACGAAGACCTCCGCTGCCTCTTAATAACCAGAATACATTTCTCGCCAATAAACCAAGAACAATATCTCCTGGAGAACGAGGACAATTATAACGCCTTAACTCAGTTTGCGCAGGATCTTTTTACTATAAGAAGAACATACCCACAACCTTAGCAGGAATTTTCCTAGAAACCAACCACTCGTTATCCAGAATAAAGATCCTTAGATGTGCCAACCAAACAAAAACCTAACAGCTACAATCTAAAGAACAACTAATCATTAACTTAACCAGGAACTGACCACTGGCTTAAACTGGAGTCATTATCTGGACTTGATCACTCACACGGACGGAACAACATGGCCAAGGAATGACATAGGAAGACCCGACAAAGACATTGTGCAGTTTGCTGCCGAAACATCATTAGGCGATCTGAACCAGGTGCCCTCACTCGGTTCACTTTCCTTCCCTTCCCTTGGCAGGGGGATGGTTACTCTGTACCCTCCTCCCCTGCCATCCCCTATCTTCATTTGGTGAGGCATGGGCCTGCCCCACCGACTTTTGGGGTTATCTTCACTATTTACTCCATATTTCTGTCTTTCATCCCCCCAGTCTTCAGTCTCCCTTCCCTCTCTAGCTATCTTGCGACTAGCGTTTGACCCCTGTCAAAACTACACAAGCCCCACACTAAAAAAGAAGAAAAAAAAAAAAAAGAAAAAGGGAAAAAAAGAAAAAGGGGAAAAAAATTAACTGTACCCCGCATAACTTATATTTCTTTCGGCCTGACCCAATTTCTAGCGTTTCTCCCCCCCCCCCCCCCCCATTTTGTTTTTAGGTCCTAGCCACTGAAATCTCAGGAAATTAGGTGGCAGGACCTGCCAGAGTAAATAGTAAATAGTAAATTTCTAAAATACTGGTGTACCTGGTCTGCCTCCACGAGGTATAGTGTGTGCAACGGTGGGTCTCGGCTAAAAGACCAACGGCTAAAAGACCAGTTGAACAACGGTACAAAACATTACACACCACAATATCCATACACTTTTAAACCTCTGGCCTCTATAGTGGTCCTGTATCACACCACAATGTATACTACGTGGAGATGGGGGAAACCCCTGGTGCCGTTAGACCCTAAACACACTATACACTATACCTCCTCCGGGATATAATCCCATTTTTTCAACTCTTTTTTTTTTTTTTTTTTATACAGATGCAGCACTGGGAGATTTTCCCTCACTGGAAGAATGAGTCTCAGAGCAGCAGGGCCCACCTCCACCTTCTGACAACACAAAGCGGGTCAAAATCAGTACCTGTTTTACAGGGATTGGCCTAAGTTACATGGGTAACCGGCTGGTGCAAATTCCAGCTTGGAATTCTTAATGGACCGATTTTTTTTTTTTTTTTTTACTTTGCTTTATGAATATTTTTAATTTTTTTCCCTCTCGGGAACCCGCCACCAGAGTTTGATCCCATTTGTTTCAGCTCATTTCTTTTTTCTTATTTCTTCCTTTTTTTTACAACCTCCTCATTTATTTTATTTTTTTTTAACAGCTGTAGCACAGGGAGTCTCCCTTTAGAAGAATGAGTCCCATAGCAACCGGGCCCACATTCTGACAACACCAAAAGACTTTGCAGATAAAGGAACCACTAGGCAGATAAAGGAACCACAGTGTACAGACGTGGGATTTATTTAAAAATATAATTACCATCAGTGGTTAATTGAAGGGCTTTTGCTTTCGTAAAGATGGCTACAGTGGTCTCACACAGTTTTAAATTGTGTACAGTGAGATCAACTGACGATGTTACCAAAAGTAAATTCAAAATGGGAAAAAGCATTCAAGGAATTAATCGTGGAAGCTACTAGGCTTTTCATACCAACTAAGAAATATTGTTCAAGGTTCAGGCCTAAATGGATGTCAGATGAACTAATGAGAAATGTGGCAGATAATAAAAATGCATGGGATGCATAATAAGCTAGTCTGTAATCAAGTCACAAAGGAGATTAGGCAAGCGAAGGCAGATTATGAGAAATGTTTGACAAAGGATGCTAAGAAAGACAGCAAGAATTTCTTTACTTATATAAACTCTAAAAGGAAGGGGGTGAATCTGATTGGTCCACTTGATATATCGACGGTTCGACTGGTTGATTATCCTGCTCAGAGAGCTGATAATCTCAATGAGAATTTTGCATCTACATTCTCAGATTAGGAGATATTAATGGAGGAAAATGCCACAAGTTTATCAAACTGCAATAGGGTGCTTTTGATTTTGTAATATCTGAGAGCAAAGTGGAGGAAAAATTGTTGAAGTAAAACATAAGAAAGGCATCTGGGATGGATGAGATCCATTCAGTTATATTAAAGGAGGCGGCAAAGTAACTAAGCAAACCCTTAGCCATAATTATGAGAGCATCCTTGGACTCAGAGGAAGTACCCACGGACTGGAGATGTGCAAATGTGACCCCAAATCACAAAGGAGGATCAAAGGGCGACACAAGTAATTATAGACCTGTGAGTTTAACTTCTGTTCAGGATAAAATAATGGAGTCACAGTTAAAGATGCACTGCAGGATCATTTAGACAAGACTTCAGTTATAGCTCGGACACAGCATCGGTTTGTTAAGGGAAAGTTTTGTCTGACAAATTAGGTTAGATACTATGATGTGGTTACAAAGGAACTGGATGCAAAAAATAATTTTGATATCATATATTTGGATTTCAGAAAAGCTTTTGACCCTATTGCGAATGGAATACTACTGTACAAATGGGTGCAATATGGTATTAAGGGTAAGTTGCTGCAATGGATAAAAGGGTCGTTGAGTGGGTGAAGAAAGAGAGTGGTAATCAATGGAAATTACTTTTCGTGGACTAATGCTATTAGTGGAGTCCCACAGTGTTCGGTGTAGGGCCCATTGTTGTCTTGTATATTATCAATGATATTGAGGAAAAGGTCTAAATTTGAACCACTTAAATAACGCTAGGAATTCTATTGGGTCTTTTTAGCAATGTAACTGAGTTTGTTCGTCTCAGGCGAGTGTAACGTTGGTTTCTTTCTTCGAAATATCGGGTTGTTCGTCCAGAAACGACAGATCGACCGAAGAACACACGCCCTTTACAGATATATTGTATACGGTGCAATATGGCTCTTTTTTGCTGATGCGCTTAGAACTCTTCGCTAACAAATCGATAGTAAAGATTTGTTAAATAAATAAATTGATTAATTATTTTTTTATTCATTAAAAAACTAATAAACTGTGCATCGCAAACTATGTATTTATTTTTGTGAAATATTTTTTATCGAATGTGTCCTCTCTTTCTTTTATCTTCAGCGACATCCCTAAGTAGATAGCAAGTGAACCAAAAATTAATTAAAATTAGGAAAAGTCAATTAAGACTAAAAAATAAATAAATACAGGTAGCAAGAAAGAAAGGGAGACTACTCTTGTCTAAATCATAGTGTGAAATGTCACTTAAATCAATGTAAAATTACTCGCCAAATGCGAGAATTCAAATTGTTAAAGAAAAGGAACAAAATAATAATAATAAAAATAATAATAAGAGCATTGCTTATTGTGAATAAAAGTAAAATATAAATTTTTTCCTGCTACACAGATGTGAGGACCAGAAATGTCTATTGTACTTTTATTTTTCTATTTAATTTGTTATGATTTATAACAAATTAAAATATAAAAGTAAAAAATATAATGCTTTGATAGCTGTACACATTCCCCTCCCTGGTCTACTGCAATAAATTGAATAAATATTTGTGAGAAATTCTCAAAAAATAAGTGAAGAAGCGCTCACACAATCAATGACCTTTTACCCGTTTCTAAATGAATTGAGCGCCATTTAAATCAACCAAAAAGATAGGGGAATAGACCATCAGGTTATGCACGGGGGATGACAAGAAGACCGAACTAAACGCCTAAAGAAGACCGAAGTAAAGATTTCTAAAATACCATTTTTTTAAAACTCTTCAAAAGTTCATTTTCTTCTCTCACTCTACGAAGAGAAAAAAATAAATTTATCTTGTGTAAGCACGTGGACCGTGAAATCCCTCTCAACAGAAAAATATAAAATTAACATTCGGAGAATCTCAAAAAGATGGAAGTTCAGAAACCGGAGTGATTCATCTTTCATTGCTACATAGTTTCCGATTTCACTGCTAGATGGAGACACAGGTCAGTTTCTGAAGTTCGATGGGAAATGAAAAACATTTATTCTTCCTTTAATCTATCGTTTCCACTGTTATTGGATCGAATTCTGTAAAATTGACTTTCTAAAATTAGTAGAAATCCATTGTTAAACTACTGTACTTCTGGTTTGGGCAGTGAAACACTAAACGTGGATTATGACGAGTAGTGAATCGGTGAACCAATTTAACCACTAAAAGGAAACTCGATTAACAAAAGCAACAACTCAGTTACGACCACTGAATTGAACATTAGTGTTTATGCAGAGAAAAGACTTACTTTGAAAAAATGCTTTCATTTTACCCATCATCTCCTTTTCTTCTAAAACAGATTGTCCTAATATTTACTTGCTGAAAACTATTCAATCTTATTCCCGCTTAAGATAAAGAAGTCTTAACTGATTCAGTTGAGCTGTGAGAGTGAGAAAGAGCGATTGTTGGAAGAGACCAATAAAGCCAGTGAACAAATGAAGGAAGGAATTATTGTTAGCAAACCCTAAACAACAATTGAATTAATTTGGATTGTAGTCGTAATAGGAGGTTCACTCATTATTATTCCAATTATGTATCATCAGCCAAAAAAAAAAAAAAAAAAAAAAAAAAAATCACACCATTCCCTCCAAATGCCTGTCCAGTTCCTCCTTAAATTTATTCAACCTATCAACTTCCACAACGACAGATGGAAGTTTGTTCCAGCAATTAACCACCCGCTGGTTAAAGGCAAATTTCCGCACATCTATTCTACATCTGTCCTTCCTTAATTTGAATTTATGCCCCCTTAGGTTCATAATCTGAGTAAGAGGAAGAATCCCATCAGAATTCAGCGTGCTCAACCCATTCAAGGCTTTATTAACCTTATACACCTCAATCAGATCACCGCGCAGGTACCTAGTCTCCAGCCACTGCAATTTTCAGAACTTAAGAACTTGGTAAGAGGATGCCTTCATTCCCCTCACTAATCGGTGAGGGGAATGAAGCCTGTTACTCTTCTCTGTACACGCTCAAGTAAATCTACACCCTTCCTAAAATGAGGCTTCCAGACTTATACGCAGCACTAAAGCCGTGTCCTGATGATTGCCTTATACAAAAGGACAGTCACCTCCTTTTCCCTCAAAGTAAAATTTTTGAGAGAAAAATAGATACGTATAATTATAACCCAGTTTAATGTAATAATAAAATATATAATAATAAGTAACAGGCAGTAGCTTTCAAGACTAACGAGTCTCTTTTTAAACTGAATTCAAATACAAATACAACGGATAAGTGCAATGAGCTGAGTGAGGCACGTTATTCATGTGCTATTGTTGTTGCACGGACGTGCGCTGTTTTACTCCACTGATCATCCAGTAATAAAACGGTTGTCTCTAGGATGGGATGTAGACGTAAGTCTTTGCGGCGGTTTATTGCCTTTGGATTGTTTAATATGTTAAGTGACTCTAGCCATAGGCGGTGGCGAAAGTGTCGTGAGTGGTCTGTTAACGCCATCCTGGATCGCTTGCTTCCCCTGGACGATCTCACCACAGAAACTCCAGAACAAATATCTATCAGGAATAGTAACTCAACCTACCACTCCTCATATGCAACAGATCTCTTCACTCTTCCCGAGCTAAAGCTGGCCCTAAGCAAAATAAATATCCATAAATGTCCGGGTTTAGATCTTGTGGAAAATGCTGTAATTATCAAATTTGCTGAAATCTTTCCAGAAATACTTCTAACTATGTACAACAAATGTCTTACTGAGGGGATATTTCCAAATCTCTGGAAGGTAGCTCTGATCAAAATTATTCACAAGCCGGACAAAAATAAATCTGATCCCAAAGCATACAGACCCATCTCTCTTTTGGCAAACCTTGGCAAACTATTTGAAAGACTGTTAGCACCCAGAGTAGCAGATTTAATTGAAGGCCAAAACTTAATGTCTCCATCCCAATTTGGCTTCAAGAAGGGAAAATCCTGTGAAGACGCCTTGGTCTCTTTAGTTAACCACATATCAGCTTCGAGGGCAAAATATGAAATGGCCATATTCATTGACTTCGAGGGAGCTTTCGATTCCCTCTGGTGGGAGAGCGCTCTCAATCGTCTTACCAAAGCCAAGTGCTCTCAGCAACTGTTCCAAGTTATTAGAAGCTACTTCCAAAATAGACTCATCCAAGTAATCTCAAAACAGCAATCTCTCTCAAGGACCATCTCAAGAGGATGCCCCCAGGGATCAGTTCTGGGGCCCCTCTTCTGGAACATAGTTCTGGACAGCTGGCTCACGCAAAAACCTGACAATATCTCTGCCTTCGCCTACGCCGATGATTTGGTTCTTCTAATTCCAGGTCGATCACGTCTGCAACTAGAACAATCAGCCAATATAACTCTTTCTCAGCTAATCAAGTGGTCAAGTATACATAAACTGCGAATATCTGCCACAAAAACAAAACTGATGATTTTTAAAGGCAAGTTAGATTATAGAAGACCTCCAAATGTAAAGATAGACGGAAAGCAAATCCCTTTTGTTCCGGAATTAAAACATCTTGGCGTAATTTTAGACGACAGGTTAACCTTCTCCTCTCATATTAATCACCTCGCCTCGAAGATTAAGAAGTTCACTGCAGCAGTTATCCGAATTTCCAAATCGGACTGGGGACTAAACAGGAAGACTCTCTTACTATATTATACAGCAGTATTCGTACCAATAACAACATATGCTTCGGGAGTCTGGTTCCATAGAGCCGTTAATGTTAAACTCCGTTCCAAGCTCATCTCCATTCAACGGATTATGCTGCTTGCCATGCTCCGGGCCTGCAGGACAGTGTCCTCTGCTGCTCTGCAGGTCCTTGCTGGAGTCTTACCACTAGACCTGCATGTAATTTTCAAAGGACTATGCTATCGTCTAAAGCACGGAGTTCCCGGCGAGATTCTCGGCATCTCATGCAACTTAACTGCTAACATCAAAGACGAGAAACGGAGAATCTGGAATGAACTTATCAGTGTGTGGCAATCACGATGGGATTCCAGTACTACTGGTCAAGTCACCCGCTCTTTTGTTCCTGCAGTTACCTTCCCTCTCAACAAGAGCGTCCGCCAATGGTTTTCTCCTAGCCTAACAACATCGTATATACTTACTGGGCACGGCTCCATCAACTCCAAACTATTTCAATTTGGCTTGTCTGACACCAATCTCTGCTTGTGTGGTGCTGAGGAATCCTGGACGCACATTCTGTATCGCTGCAGGCTGTACCACGATGACAGATCTACACTACAAGCTGCTGTCAGCAACTTCTCTGAAGGAAATGAAGTGGCGCTGACTGAAAATTCTCAATCGTTCTCAGCTCTACAACAGTTCTGCTCTGCTGTTTTCACTAAAAGAAAGCAACTCTTCTCAAGTTTATCAACATATCAACAACAAGGAACCAACCCAACACCTGCAATGTCTATAGCCTCTTGAAACTGATATCGCCTGCCATCTATTCTCTCTCTTTTTTTTTTTTTTTTTTTTTTTTTATTAGCTGGTACCCCAGTTTGGGCAGCTGTGGATACAGGATTAGCTAACACCCATTGGTATATAGCACTACCTTCAGTGGGTGCGGTTTTCGTTCTTCCTAGGATAGGAAAAGACTGCTGTCTTGTGGTTCCTGGGACACAAGTAATACTTCTGATTAATTACGTGATGTGATTTGCTCTGTGAACATGATACATGTTCATCACACCTATAACATTGTAATTAACACGATTATATCACGATTATATATCATTGTATGTATCATTATATATTGTATCATATATATATCATTGTATATATATCTATGCATGTACATAGCGGATTTGCCAGTTTCTGGCTAGGGGCCGCTTGCTGTTCTTTGTTAATAAAGAAAGAAAGAAAAAGTCACGTTTGTGATCAAGATCGTGGTTGGTGGCCCAAAAATGTTCCGCGACTGCGGACTGGTCAGCTTCGGCAAGTCGGATTGCTCTGTCATGTTCCGTAAGGCGATCTTGGAGACGCCTTGATGTTTCTCCTATGTAGCAAATCCTACCTGTCGAATAGGTTCGTGACAGTCAGAGTACCATATTGTTCAGTAACAAGAGAAGTATTCAGAGGATGCCCACAGGGCTCAATCCTGGGTCCACTCCTATGGAACTTGGTTCTAGACGGCTTTTTGAACTTGGAACTCGGCGACGTCGTTCCCCTAGCTTATGCGGATGATGTGGTTCTGATGCTGCCTAAGGGATCTAGGACGCAACTGGAGAACACCGCCAACAGAGCAATAGAAACTCTAGAGGAGTGGGCTAACAACAATAACTTGAAGATGTCATCCTCGAAGACAAGATCTATATTATTAAAAGGAGCCCTATACACCAGACGACCCCCTCAAATCAAGATACAAGGTAGCACAATTAAGCTTACCACCTAATTAAAGCACCTTGGTGTCGTACTAGACAAGAACCTGAGCTTTACACCACATATAGTGCACTTACGGGAGAAAATTAGAGGATACTCCGCACTTTTTGCGCGAATCACACGCAAGGAATAGGGTTTGAGGAGGAAAACCCTCAGCCTCTACTATAAAGCTATTTTCCTGCCTGCCATTACATATGCTGCTGGAATATGGTATCGCAAGGCTACCACTGCAGTGAGCCGGAAAAAATTGGAGACTACGCAGCGACACATACTCATAACAATCTCGAGAGCATGTAACACTGTAAGTACCCACGCACTCCAGGCCCTAACGGGATCCCTTCCTCTGGACCTGGAGATTGTTAAGCATGGGCTACTCTACCAACTGACTAAAGGCAGAAAGGCAACATGCCTCGACTACACCATAGATCTGTCAAATGATCCCAAAGTAGAAAGGAACCATCTCTCTGCTTACCTCCAACAAACTTGGCAGGCCCGCTGGGAGACTTCCAGCAAAGGTGCAATAACTAGAAAATTTCTACCCAACATACGGCTGGTATACCCGAATTATCCACCGTGGCTCTCACCAGGACTCTACACCACCTACCTGCTGACGGGACATAGGGCCATTAGAGACAAACTAAAAGGATTTCGACTGAGTGATACACCGTTTTGCCTCTGTGGTGAACGTGAAACGTGGGAGCACCTAATGTACAGTTGCCCACTATATGAGGACCTCTATTGCAGGGTCATTACTAGAACACAGCTTGACCTCCGTAATCAAGAAGACCTCGCCATAACTGAAGTTGACACATACAAGGCATTCGCGCAGCTGGCCCAGGACCTCTTCACAAGGAGAAGGACGCTCCCACAGCCTCAACCACTGCAGTAAACAACCATGCCGTGCAGACCAGCAGAAAGTCTACACAACCACGGAAACCTTCCCAGATGATGAACTGACACCAGGGAAACAACCAAGGAAATTAAACCTCACAACTGAGTCTACCTGAAGTCACAATCTCTATGACTACCGACAGATGTATCCACCTGACGTGACAATCTCATTCAATACATGAACATTGCATGAATAAGGTAACTGGACCTGACCTGACCTGACCTGGAAGTGACCAACTAAAAAAAAAAATAATAATAATAAAATAAACAAATAAATAAATAAAAATAATAAAAAAGAAATCACACTGTGACAACCCGATTAGACAACCTCATCCAGCACAGGCATTTGACAACCTGATCAAGACAACAAGACTACCATGCAAGGGCTCAGAGAAATGACTGCAGCACATTGCTGCCACCTAGCCATATGGCGATCTGGGCTAGTAGCTTTGACCAGCCTGCTTTCACTCTTATTCCTTGGTGGGGGGGAGATGGCTCGCTGTCTTCTCCTCCTCCTCCTGCCATCCCCCTTTCCCCTCTGGTGGGGCATGGGCATGGCCACTGAGCGCAGGGGTCATCTACCCTATCGGCCCCTTACTTCTATTTCTTCCCCCCAAGCCTTCAGTCTCCCTACCCTTCTCTTTGACTATACACCGCGAAAGCCCCACGCATCTAAATTTAAATTAGCACCAAAATTATTGCCCGCCGCATTAGGCCTCTAGAACTTGTCATTTTAGCGTACAATCCCATGGTAATTTCAGGGAACAAACCCCACAGACTATCTCGTAATAGCGATTTTGCAATTATCTTTTTTTTTTTTATAGGACCCAGCCGCTGAAATCCCAGGAAATTAGGCGGCGGGACCTGCCAGAGTATAATAAATTTCAAGGTACAACTGGCCAGCCTCCTCGACGTCGTACAGACAACGTCGGGTCCCATCAGTGGCTCGACAGCCAGTAGGCCAGAAGAACAATGGGCACAACATACTACACAACACATGATCCACACACTTTGAAATCTCTGGTCTTGACAGAGTACTGTCACCCGATACAGCGAACACTCGCGAAGATAGGAGAAATTCCTGGTGCCATTTGACGCTCAACATACTTAGTACTTTGTACTTTGTATGTAGCAGCTGTCACAGTCTCTACAGGTGATGCGATATACTACATTGCTGCGTAAGAGAGGTGAGACAGGGGTCTTCACACTGGAGACAAGTGAACATAGGTTCCTGCAGGGTAACTGCACGCATTTGATGTTGTAATTTCTAAGAATCTTCGAGATCCGTCCTGACACGCCTGGATAATAGGGAATGTAGGCGGACGGTATACCGTCTTGGTTCGGTGGTCTTGGGTGGAATGTCAGTTCTTGTGCCTGTAATAGGCACCTGCTTAGCACAAGGGATGGATAACCACATTTGGTTAGGTCCGTCTTCACACGGGAGATCTCGTTACGCCTAATTGTATCAGTGCTGGAATGGCTCCAAGCCCTGGAGAATAGGGTGAGGGCAGTGCTATTGAGATGACTTGGTGCGTGGCCGGATCTGTAGTAAGTGAATTGTCCGCACCACATAGGTTTGCGGTATACCGAAGTCTCTAGATGTGGGTCTACGCAATGCACTAAGACATCCAGGAACGGTAGCGCATCGTTGGCCTCTAACTCTATAGTAAACTGGATGAAATTAGATAGGGAGTTGAGGTATTCCAGTAGTGCTGTTTCAGAGCCATGTGGTATTACAGTAAAAATATCGTTAACATATCTGCACCATGTTGTAATAGGTTCAGGTGGGTTCAGGTGTATCTGCTCTTCCAGATCTTCCATGGCGATGTTGGCTACTACGGAACTAACAGGGGCACCCATAGCAGTGCCATGTACCTGTTGGTAGACTGAATCCTCAAAAGTGAAGATGCTGCTTGATAAGCGTAGGTTGAGGGCGGTACAAATGTCATCAGTGGATAGTGATGTCCTGGATTGGAGTCTTAAGTCGTTCTCGAGGAGTCTTCTAGCGCAGTGCACGCCCTGTTGGACGGGAATTGAAGTGAATAAAGAAATCACATCAAATGATGCCATGCCGGTGTTGTCAGGGATTGAAAGGTCCTTAATGAGGTGGATGAATTCACTGCTATTTTTAACGGTGTGTGAGGTGTTTCCTACAAGAGGTGAGAGGAGGCGCGCGATATGCTTGGACAGTTCATACGTTGGGGCACTGCAGCACGACACTATTGGTCTGAGGGGAATACCCGGTTTGTGGATCTTTGGCAATCCATAGAATTGCGGTAGTTGGCAGCCAGTAGCACGCAGAAGACGCTGAGTTGTAGTCGAGATCTTCTTATCTTTAAACCATGTGTGGATGAGTTTATTGGCATGTGTCTCTAGACGTTTCAAGACCTTAATGGGTGGATCAGATAGAGGTTCATATACGTTTGGGTCTAGTAGTAGGGCCAGGGCTTTCTCTCGGTAGGTTGATAGATCTAATACAACGGTCCGGCGCCCTTTATCAGCAGGAAGTACGACGATGGAGTTGTCTTTTCTTATAGATGATAGGGCGGCATGTTGACGATGGTTAAGGTTTGAGTAAGTTTGCCGAGTGCTGCGGGGGATTGCGGCAGTCCTGAAACGGATCTCGATGGCTGTTTCTTCGAGAAGGTTGGTAATACTGGCTTCTATACCCATAGCGAGCTGTGTGAATGGAGGTTTAGATGGTATGACGGTGAAATTCATGTCGTTGGATAAGACATTCAGCTGTTCAATGGATAGTTGTTTGTTGTTTGCCACCGCCTATGGATAGAGTCACTTAACATATTAAATAATCCAAAGGCAATAAACCGCCACAAAGGCTTACGTCTACACCCCATCCTAGAGACAACCGTTTTAATGCTAGATGATCAGTGGAATGAAACAGCGCACGTCCGTGCAACATCAATAGCAAATGAATAACGTGCCTCACTCAGCTCATTGCACTTATCCGTTGTATTTGTATTTGAATTCAGTTGAAAAAGAGACTCGTTAGTCTTGAAAGCTACTGCCTGTTACTTATTGTTATATATTTTATTATTACATTAAACTGGGCTATAATTATACGTATCTATTTTTCTCTCAACCATGGACCCCAGTACGCCAGGCCCATTCGTTACTACAGTAAAATTTTTGTATATCATTGACGAAACCCAATGACCTACTCTTTCAGCCGGTCTCCATTGCTCAGAAAACTTCATATCTGACTGCGCAATCACTCCCAGGTCTTTTTCACATTCTGTCACCCTAATTGTACTACTAATTTGGTACGTTCCTCTGGGGCTACTTCTATCCATATGCAGTACTTTGCATTCGTCGATGTTAAACTTCAGTTGCCACTTCTCAGCCCATCTTCACAACTTTTCTAGATCCTGTTGCAGTAGTGCACTGCCATTACTGTCCTTAACAACCCTGCCAACCTTTGTATCATCTGTAAACTTTGATACTACGCCTGACATACCTTCATCAATATCATTCATAAATATACAAAACAACGGTGGACCCAACGTCGAACCCTGTGGGACTCCTCCAATAACATTGATTCTGCTGTGCATCTGTAGCCAGTGACTCCATGATTTTTTCCAGAACAGAAGTTAAACTAACTGGTCTGTATTTACTCTTGTCACCCTTTGAACACCCCTTTGTGAATTATTTTCTGTAAGTAGCTTATAGACCTAGTCAGGATTGTTAATTTATTCTGAATTGAGAAAGCGAGATTCGGAAGTTAATTAATACTTAAGTGTCCGTCGATTTACCGTTCGTCACTTGCCGCCATTGTTTAAGACAACGTTATATCCCGAACTAGATAGCGTTAGTACAGTATAGTATATATAGTATAGTATATAATATAATATTGTCAATTAATCAGCAAAATCTACTAATTTTGTTAAACTTCGTTGTCAATTAAATTGTACTTTTAAGTAAATACATATAAAGACTTAGATTACAAACGAAACATAATTAATTAAAGCATAACTTGATATGGAAGTTATATATACAGAAATCTTAGATAATATTTGATACTGAAAAATATATATAGCGTTATAACTGTGTTGGGATACAAGTTTAGGGTTATAATTTTGTACTGAAATTGAAATTTTATTGAAATTAAATCGAAATCATGAGTCAGACCAGAGCAGCAAAGCAAAAGGCTGAAGCTAATGGGAGTGCTGTGGCTCAGAGGAGAACTGAGGGGGAGGGCAGCTGCCCTCTGAATCACAGCCTTTTAAAATGCACTGCATGCTTGATGTTTGTGGAGCAATCGCGTACGGGACATGATACTGCCATGGGGGATGTCTTTGTGTGTGCGCGATGCAAGGAGTATAACGAAATCAGGCAACAACTCAGCGTTGTTATGGGCCTATATGAGAGTTTGAAGGACAGGGTGGATGCCCTCGAAGGATCTAAATTGAGGGGGCCCATCCAGCTCTCAGCTGCCCACATCAACGCCAGAGCTTGCACTTGGTCGTCACGCAACACAGCGGCAACTCCCAAGGCAGAATGCGCTGGTCCCGAAGGAACTAGTAGTTGTTGGAGACTCTATTGCCAGGGAAACGGGGAACATGCTTTGTAAAAAGGATAGGTGGAACAGGACCAGGGTATGTCTGCGAGGGGCAAAGGTTCATGACGTTGTAGAGCGGATATCATCTTTTAAAGACACAAAAGGTGATATAGTTCTACACGTTGGCCAGTAGCGGATTAAGGTCGGTTGAGGCCCCGGGCGCAGAAGAAAATATTGGGCCCCTTAAAAAAAAGAGAGAGACAGGGGGAAAAAATACATGTTAACTATTTTTTTAAATAAATAAAAAATATTATGTACTATTAATGTTTTATTTCCAATAAAATTTGAATATAATATATGTATAATATAATTAATAATAGCATAATAATAATCACAACGTTTTGAACTAATAGTTGAACATATGTAAAAGTATAATTATAATTAATGATAGTATACATATAATAGGAGTAACAATCAGAAATTTGAACAAAAAAATCATAGAATTTTACTTGAAATTAAAATTACAAATGTGGAAATATTTAAATAAATTTTTTTCTTTATTAATTTTAACTTAATATAATTTCTTAATTTTATCTTAATATCATTTCAACAATATACGATACACACGTATTTGCGTATATCGTAAGTCTGCACTGTAGGAGAACCTTTGTAAGTACAAAGTGGAAAATACGATTCTGTTGCTCCGATGAGCGGTAGCGCAGACGCGCGGGGCCTATGCAACGTAGTATGTGTATAGTATGCAGCGTAGTAATGAAATAATGAAAATAAGCGAATATAAACATACTATCAGGTTTTACCGCCGATTGTAAACTTGTACGTAATTAAAATTGCACATATGAAACCAAACTTGGTGTCATTAGAAAAAAGTATAAAGTTGGGGTTTTGCGGGGCCCTTCAGAAGTCGGGGCCCAGGGCGCGCGCCCGGTGCACCCTCCGTTAAATCCGCCTCTTACGTTGGCACTAATGATATTGAGAGTAGGAGACCGGCAGAATTACTTAACAAATACCCATCAATGTTGAAAAAAAGCCGTGAATTAGGGTTGAATTTGAAAGTGTCCGCAATTCTGCGCAGACACGATAGGAGGGAGTATATGATGAGAGCCTTGTCGATCAATTCGGCACTGGAAAGATTGTGCAAGGCTCAAGGGGTAGAATTTTTTTCAGCCTGGACTGTACTTGTTAACAGGAGAGATTGCTTCTACAGGGATGGGATACACTTAAATAGAAAGGGTGCAAGAATATTTGCTGATGCTATCGAGGTAGTGTTAGGTGGGTCGGAAAACTGCTAGCTTGGGGGGATACAAGGACTAATAGATTAACAGTAGCCACTGGCAGAGGTGAAAGTGATTCTTGCACTGCTTCTATTAGAATGAGCAGAAGCCTGGAAAACAAGATGCATGATATTTCAGAGACTGCTGGGAGTCATTGCGGTACAAATAAACACATGGGTTGTGTTAGGGTAGCTAAGAAAAAGAAAAAGAAAAAGCAAAATTTTGGTAAATAAATTTGATGAATTTGAGGTATTGCTCAAAACATCAAAGGCAGATATTGTGGGGATTTCAGAGACGTGGTGTCACACAGATATAAGGAATGCAGAACTGGAATTTGGGGAGTACAACGTCTACAGAAAGGATAGACAGGATAGGAAGGGGGGAGGGGTTACGCTATTAGTTAAGAAACACATAAAATCCAAGGAAGTGAAGCCAGTCGACATCGCTGGACAGTGCAGTGTGGAGTCAGTTTGGTGTGACATAAGCATTGGGAGATCAAAATTGAGAGTAAGGGTGTGTTATAGGCCTAATGACTCTGATGAGTATAATAATAAACTGTACAGGGAAATAGAGTGGGCCAGTAAATCAGAGAGTCTTATTATGGGGGATTTCAATTTCCCAGATATTGACTGGAATTTGGGGGCTGGTCACTCACACACTAGCAAGGCTTTTGTGGATTTATTGGATGATTGTTTTCTACATCAGCATGTTCGGGAGGCAACTAGAGGGAGTAATACTCTTGATTTGATTATCAGCAGTGATTCTTCATGCATTAAGAATCTGCAGATAAATGAACCACTAGGTGGCAGTGATCACAGTGTGCTGAAGTGGGATTTACTCAAAGAGGTAACTACCATTAGGGGTAAAGGGAAGGGTTATTGCTTCCTTAAAGGCGACTACGATGGACTGAGACAGTATTTAAATTCTATACAGTGGGACCAACTGATGATGTTACCAACAGCAAATTCAATATGGGAAGCATTCAAAGAACTTATCTTGCAAGCTACTAGGCTTTACATACCAACGAAGAAATATTGTTCAAGGTTTAGGCCTAAGTGGATGTCAGATGAACTAATGAGACATATGGCAGAGAAGAAAAATGCATGGGATACACACAAATTAACATGTGAAACAGAAGCCTATGATAGACATATGCTGGTCTGTAACCAAGTCACAAAAAAGAGATTAGGCAGGCAAAGGCAGATTATGAGAAATCTTTAGAAAAGGATGCAAAGAAAAACAGCAAACAGTTCTTTACTTATGTAAACTCTAGAAGGAAGAGGATGAACCAGATTGGTCCACTTGACATCGATGGTTCAACTGTTGATGATCCTGCTGAGGTAGTTAAAAAATTAAATGAATATTTTGCATCGACATTCACACATGAGGAGTTATTCAGCGAGGGGAACGCCAGAGGTGTATTGAACTCTGGCAGTAAGCTAGAGAATCTTGTAATAACTGAGAGTAAAGTGGAGGAGAAATTGTTGAAGATAAACACAAGAAAGGCGCCTGGGGTGGATGGGATCTATCCAGTTATATTAAAGTAGGCAGCAAAGGAGGTAAGCAAACCCTTAGCCATAATTATGAGAGCTTCCTTGGACTCAGGGGAGGTACCCATTGACTGGAGATGTGCAAATGTGACCCCAATTCACAAATGAGGATCAAAGGCTGACAAGTAATTATAGAGCTGTGAGTTTAACTTCTGTTCATGGAAAATTAATGGAGGCACTAGTTAAAGAAGCACTGCAGGATCATTTAGACAAGACTTTAGTTATAGCTTGGGCACAGCATGGGTTTGTTAAGGGAAAGTCTTGCCTCACCAATTTGATTGGATACTTTGATCCAGTCACAAAAGAACTGGATGCAAGGAATAACTTTCATATTATATATTTGGATCTTAGAAAAGCTTTTGATACTGTTGCATATGGAAGACTGCTGCAGAAATTGGAGCAGTGTGCCATTGGAGGCAAATTGCTGCTATAGATAAGGGGGTTGTTGAGGGGGAGAAGACAGAGAGTGGTAATTAATGGACACTGCTCATCGTGGACTAATGTTATTAGTGGAGTCCCTCAGGGTTCAGTGTTGGGTCCGTTATTTTTTTCTGTATTTATAAGTAATATTGATGATGGTATATCAAGCTTAATGTCCAAGTTTGCGGACGATACGAAGGTTGCCAGGTTTTTAAGGATAATACTGACACTGTGCTGCTGCAACAGGATCTGGAAAGGTTGAGCAGATGGGCTGAGAGGTGGCAAATGAAGTTTAACATTGACAAATGTAAAGTACTACATAGGGGAAACAGCAACCCCAGAGCAACGTATCAACTCTATGGTACTACACTGACAGTGGTAGAGAATGAAAAGGACCTGGGGGTAATTATGCAGGGAGATATTCAGTTTTCTGAGCAGTGCAGACGGTCTGCAAGAATAGCTCATAGTGCTTTGTCAATGATATACAGGAATTTTTCTAGCAGGGATAAGGAGGCGATTATTCCCTTGTATAAGGCAATGGTCAGGCCACACCTTGAGTACTGTATACAGGTCTGGAGGCTTCATTTCAAGAAGGATGTAGAGCTACTGGAACGAGTACAGAGAAGGGCAACAAGATTAGTGAATGGAACAAAGAGTTCCTCTTACGAAGAAAGGCTTAAGTTTTGCAAATTACAGTGTCTGCAGACTAGGCACCAGCGAGGTGATCTGATAGAGGTGTATAAAGCCTTGAATGGTTTGAGCATGCTCAATGCTGATGGGATTCTTCCTCTCGCTCAGAATAATCACCTGAGAGGGCATAAATTCAAATTGAGGAAAGACAGATGTAGGATAGACGTGAGGAAATTTGTCTTTAGCCAGCGGGTAGTTGGTTGGTGGAACAGACTTCCATCCCTTGTCGTGGAAGTTGATAGCCTAAATAAATTTAAGGCTCAGCTGGACAGGTATTTCGAACGAATGGAGGGGTGAAGTGGAAGTTTTTTTTTTTTTTTCTGGTTGATGCTGCATAAGCTTGCTTTCTTGCATCATATGCCTCTACTACTAATGCTAATAATAATATACAGAGAACATTAATAAATTAAACCCAAGAAAATACATGTGTGGAAGCATAAAAGGAAGTACAGCTGAAATCTCGAGGTACAACACAATTATAGGCACCCCAACATACAAAGAAAATATTTATTCACTAAATATAAAACTGGCAACGTTCTTTCAATGAACAGAAGAAGTTCTGTTCATTGACAACGATAAAATTCATGCTTTCAAATTTTGGGAAACTTGTATCCGACACCGCGATCTTGACAGCTTCCCGATACTTAAAGACTTTTCTGGTGAGATGGGTGGTGAAAGTAACGAATGTGATTTTCTGATATTGGATAATGAAATGTGTCAACATTTAGAACATCTGCATAACGCAATGAACCAACATTTTGCAAATGACCAATGGATGATGTCACAAAATGATGCATTGGAAAAAGAACCATTCAAATATGCAAAATAGACCGATGGGTTTAAATGAAACAGAGTACGAAGAGTTCATTGATATGGTTTCAGATTCCTCATTGCAACTAACCTTTAAGAAACTACCCCTTGTCCCCTTTAGGTGAAGTATTAAAGAAGAATGCCCACAATTATGTGAAAATGTTATTAAAACACTCCTCCCCTCTTCCAGCTGCATATCTGTGTGTGATCGCATTTTTCTTGTATTGGTTTTTTTGTGTTAAACCCCTAGCATTGTCGCTCTTGTGGGTATTATGTCATCAGGCAATTGTGTAACCATTCACTGACTGCAGTAAAGATATTAGTAAATTAATAAGAGGAGTTTACCTCAATATAGTACGTGGAACACTTCCGTATGATACCCTCCAGAAATTAAAACGGAAAAAACGAAAAAATCGACAACTTACCGGTACATTAAAGTAAAATATAAATAATTAAAGTAAATTATAAATAATTAAATAATCAATTTAACACAATTCAAAATCAATTCAAAACAATTAAAATTCAAATTAACGCAATTAAAAGAATCTAACGAAAATATTCAAAACGATTTTCCTTCCTGAAGCTGACAATGCTTTTCGACCGACTGTCGTGATCACGGGAATGAAAATTATCGAATCAGGCTAAACCTGCAACTTAAATAGTGATTATGTGTCTTCGCGCATGCGCGTAAAGGTCCACGCATCGGAGATCAAATATGGCCGCCGAACATTAACAGAATTCTCGTGTAATTTAATTTCAACGGTTTCTGCAATTAATAGTCGCGTATAATTACGTTGAACGTTAAGTATTTTGGCCTCGTTAAATAAAAAAGTATGTTTTTCGTTAATGGCATGAAAGGCTAATTCTGACGCTGCTGAACGAGAAGCACGAACAGAGGCTTCGTGTTGATTTACACGGATATTAAGAGAAAACCGCGTGGAACCCTGATAAGACGAGTCGCAATCACCGCAAGAAATGTTGTATACTAGATCATTAATTTGTGTTGCGAACGCCGAAAGAACCGAGCGATTGTTCAGTATAGTGTGTAACTTCCGTATAGGCCTAGCTATAATTTTAAATTCGGTATCTTTAAAGAATCTGTTAAGCTGTTTGTGCCACTGTTCAACATATGGGACAGAAATAAAGTATTTTTTGATATTACTATTGTTGATTGGTGCAGTATTTTGTATCCTATCCTTAGCTTGTACCCTAATTCGATTTATTGTGTTAATGGGATAACCCCTGTTCAAGAATCTGCTAGTTAATATTTGTATTTCTGAGTCTAAAGCAGAATCCGTCGTTGAATATTTATAGGCATTTAGAAATTGATTAAAGATAATCGATCTTTTGTAGGTGAACGGGTGGTAGCTATTATAATGTAGAAGCATACCGGTGTTTGTGGGTTTTCGATAGATGCTAAATTGTATTTTGTTCGAGTCCCGGGTAAGCGTGAAATTTAGAAAGTTTAATGACTTAGTATCCGTATCTTCCCTTTCCAATGTAAATTTGAGTCTAGAATGAATATTGTTAAACGAATGTAAAATATCTTGGATAGTACTACTATCGGTAATAACTAGAACATCGTCTAAATACCTCCCATAGTATGTGATACGGGGACGAAAAGGTGTCAAATGTATCTGCTCAATCGTTGAGAGATAGATCTCTGCCATTAAGCCACTCAGGCTCAAACCCATTGGTAATCCAAAAATTTGTTTGTACACCTTGTCTCGAAAGGTGATGTAGTTAGCCTCAACTAATAGTTTAATTAAGTGAAAAATCTCCTTTATAGGCAGCTTCGTATAATTAATCGGTGTCGAGTTTTTATTTAACATATCCCAAATAATATCTAATGTGTATTCAACGTTTACATTCGTATATAATGATGTAACATCTAATGAGAATAAATTGTCATTGTCGCCGAGTTTACAGTCCTTAAGATTATTAAATAATGTATCGTAATTCTTAATCCCAAATTGTATAACCTGTCTAAAAGGTTTTATAATGTTATATACATGTGTGGCTAAGGCTGAAAATGCCGAGTTCCTGTAGGAAACAATAGGTCGAATCGGAAATCCGGGTTTGTGTAATTTTACCTGACCAAAAAGTGCAGGAATATTGTATGTTCTGGACTTCAATTCCTTCAACTGAACCATAGTAATGTAGTCGTTTTTACGATATGTGGTTAACGTTTTATTGTATTGATTTACCAAATTGGTAAACAGTGTCGGGTCCACTTCACAATAAGTGGAGCTATCAGATACAACTGAATCTAACTTATTAATATAATCATGTTTATCTAGTATTACCACTGTATCTCCTTTATCTGCCCTCTGTATAATAATGTCCTTATTTTCTCGAAGTTCTCGTAAAGCTGAACTGTCATGTGTATTCAATTTAGGAAGTCGTGTTTCTTTTATGTTATTCACTACTTGGTTAACTTGTTGAATAAATACATCTTTTTGTGGAACACTACGAAGTCCAAATTCAAAATCAATTACGCATTGTTTTTTTGGCAGCTTTCGAGGTGGTAAATTATAATTTAATCCTTTGGATAAAAGTGAAATCTGGTCCTGCGATAGTGTACACGAGGAAAGATTTGTAACCTGTTGATGTGTCGGTTCGTTGGATACTGGGTGAGGGGGTGTTCGTGAACTAGCCGACATATTCTGTGGTA
Source organism: Mastigoproctus giganteus (assembly GCF_048544385.1). Lineage (NCBI taxonomy): Eukaryota > Metazoa > Arthropoda > Arachnida > Uropygi > Thelyphonidae > Mastigoproctus > Mastigoproctus giganteus. The sequence goes on from NC_143583.1 coordinate 47,929,529, forward strand.
GTGCGTTATGTGTCTGTGGGGGGGATGTCACCCAACTCGTGTGAACTTGGTCGCAAGCTCGCGACAATGTGTTAGAATTCGTATGAACGTGTCTTGAACTATTCGATAATGTTTGCAACTTATTAACGTGTCTGTTTTTTATTTCTGAGGCTTGTGCTTCCCGTCGCAAATCTATGGAGGTCTTCAATACAGACCAATCGTTCGGATGTAGATAATTTTTTAATTTATCGCGAAGCTTCCTAACCTGGGAAAGGTATTTTTGTTTATCCGAATATCGAGATTTTAAGGCAAGCTTAACAATATTACGTGATGTCGCCAGTGATAGTTGTTTTATGCCTGAAATTTTTTGATTTAAATTCACCCTGGCAAACTTCGGAACGATGTTGTTTTGAAGGCAATATTTTAGGAAAGAAATATGGTAACTTTGGGCCGAGTACCTTAGTGTAGATTTAATGTAATTTTGTACCAAGCCATTCAAAAAATCTCCCATAATTGTGTGTATCGATTGTATACTACTGGAGAGACAGGAAGAGAATGAAATAGTCAATAAGAGTATGAAAATTAATTTGATAGTATGAATCAGAGCTGTAATACTCAATATGTTCTACGTTGATAATGATATTAGTAAATTAATAAGAGGAGTTTACCTCAATATAGTACGTGGAACACTTCCGTATGATACCCTCCAGAAATTAAAACGGAAAAAACGAAAAAATCGACAACTTACCGGTACATTAAAGTAAAATATAAATAATTAAAGTGAAATATAAATAATTAAATAATCAATTTAACACAATTCAAAATCAATTCAAAACAATTAAAATTCAAATTAACGCAATTAAAAGAATCTAACGAAAATATTCAAAACGATTTTCCTTCCTGAAGCTGACAATGCTTTTCGACCGACTGTCGTGATCACGGGAATGAAAATTATCGAATCAGGCTAAACCTGCAACTTAAATAGTGATTATGTGTCTTCGCGCATTCTAGACTCAAATTTACATTGGAAAGGGAAGATACGGATACTATGTCATTAAACTTTCTAAATTTCACGCTTACCCGGGACTCGAACAAAATACAATTTAGCATCTATCGAAAACCCACAAACACCGGTATGCTTCTACATTATAATAGCTACCACCCGTTCACCTACAAAAGATCGATTATCTTTAATCAATTTCTAAATGCCTATAAATATTCAACGACGGATTCTGCTTTGGACTCAGAAATACAAATATTAACTAGCAGATTCTTGAACAGGGGTTATCCCATTAACACAATAAATCGAATTAGGGTACAAGCTAAGGATAGGATACAAAATACTGCACCAATCAACAATAGTAATATCAAAAAATACTTTATTTCTGTCCCATATGTTGAACAGTGGCACAAACAGCTTAACAGATTCTTTAAAGATACCGAATTTAAAATTATAGCTAGGCCTATACGGAAGTTACACACTATACTGAACAATCGCTCGGTTCTTTCGGCGTTCGCAACACAAATTAATGATCTAGTATACAACATTTCTTGCGGTGATTGCGACTCGTCTTATCAGGGTTCCACGCGGTTTTCTCTTAATATCCGTGTAAATCAACACGAAGCCTCTGTTCGTGCTTCTCGTTCAGCAGCGTCAGAATTAGCCTTTCATGCCATTAACGAAAAACATACTTTTTTATTTAACGAGGCCAAAATACTTAACGTTCAACGTAATTATACGCGACTATTAATTGCAGAAACCGTTGAAATTAAATTACACGAGAATTCTGTTAATGTTCGGCGGCCATATTTGATCTCCGATGCGTGGACCTTTACGTGCATGCGCGAAGATAAATAATCACTATTTAAGTTGCAGGTTTAGCCTGATTCGATAATTTTCATTCCTGTGATCACGACAGTCGGTCGAAAAGCATTGTCAGCTTCAGGAAGGAAAATCGTTTTGAATATTTTCGTTAGATTCTTTTAATTGCGTTAATTTGAATTTTAATTGTTTTGAATTGATTTTGAATTGTGTTAAATTGATTATTTAATTATTTATAATTTACTTTAATTATTTATATTTTACTTTAATGTACCGGTAAGTTGTCGATTTTTTCGTTTTTTCCGTTTTAATTTCTGGAGGGTATCATACGGAAGTGTTCCACGTACTATATTGAGGTAAACTCCTCTTATTAATTTACTAATATCATTATCAACGTAGAACATATTGAGTATTACAGCTCTGATTCATACTATCAAAGTAAAGATATTAATAATAGTATTCTAACTAAACCGCGTGCCACAGCTAGACATAGCGGAGAGGTAAATCTACCACTTCGTCCAGCCCTCAAGAATGTTAGTATCCTACGAATATTCTTCCCGTAAAATAAAGTAAAAATATTTAACTCTCTGCAGACAGATGCAGGAAAACTCTGTGAGAACGAAACGTACTGAAAGAGATTTTCCAGAATTCTTACAGACTTAACAAAATATAAATCGGCTGTAATGTGACAACATACCAAAGAGTTGTGAGTAAAGGAATTATTGAATTATTTATATAATATCGGTGTAAATACACCATAGTTAACCCATGAATTTGAGCTACGATTGTAGCGTAGAAGGCATCGTTTTAATTGTATCTCATAATGTGGTTGCCTTCACAACAAGATGGCTACTATTGAATTACTTCAAATAAATAACGCTTCTCTAGTAGAGAAGGCTACTGTTATTTATTTTCAGCGGTACCACCACCCAAACGATCGTTTCGAAGCTGTTTGGCTTCGTCATCATTACCACCACACCCTTTTGGCATCTCTCATAATGTGGATATAACTTCGCAACTGAGATGGCTTGTTGTATTACCTGGGTACCTGCCCGCCCACTGATGACGAAGCCAAAAAGCTTCGAAACGATCGTCTGGGTGGTGGTACCGCTGAAAATAAATAACAGTAGTCTTCTCTACTAGAGAAGCGTTATTTATTTGAAGTAATTCAATAGTAGCTATCTTGTTGTGAAGGCAACCACATTATGAGATACATTTAAAACGATGCCTTCTACGCTACAACCGTAGCTCAAATATATGGGTTAACTATGGTGTATTTACACCGATATTATATAGTTAATTATCAAAACCCATAAGGATTATGCCTAGTGCATTTAATTTTCCAAATGAATTATTTATATATTCAATTACTGACTCGTAATTGCATAATGTATATTCAGAATTATTTATTATTTATGTTTAAATATATATTAAATATTAAATGTATATAAAAGGATGGGCCGAAACCTTATGACCAGCGAGTCGTTAATGCAAATCGAAGCAACTGCTGGTGAATTACGACGCGTGCGCGGGTCGGGATAAGGTATAAAAAACACCTGATACTGAACTCTGTTAATCAGTGTTACTCTTGTCCTTCAGATGGGAAAGGCAGCGGACTTAATCGAGTTGGACAAAGGCCGAATTGTAATGGCCACACGACTGGGTCAGAGCATATCCGAAACGGCACGGCTGGTGAGATGCTCACGGTCAGCCGTGGTTAGCACTATACTTACCGAAAGTAGTCCGAGAAGGGAAACCCACGAACCGGCGGCGAGGTGTTGCACGACCACGGCTCATCGATGCTCGAGGTGAGCGAAGGCTCTCCCGGATGGTACGTGACAACAGAAGGGTGATTTTGGTGCAACTCGCCTGTGATTGGAATGCTGGCGACGGGAGAAATCTGTCACAGTACATCGAACTCTGCTGAAAATGACGCTGCGTAGTCGCACGCCTCTCCGACTGCCCTTTCTGACTATACAAGTCAATTCGCAAAACGCGAAATACAGGAGTAATTATAGAAACAGCCACAAAAGAGGATGCTGAACTGATTGTTAAGAATCCTAAATTACCATCTCTGGGACTCCTGGCCGAGCCCCCTAGACAAAAGGGCCCTTGCATACTGGTACTAGATGTGGACAAGTATCTCCTTCCAGAGGAATTGCAAAGCGAAATTTTCCACAGAAACTTGAAACAGGAACTCCCAGATGAAGAACCAACTTCTCACATAATCCCTAAATTCCAAACAAAACCCAGAGCTGGGCACACCATTAACTGGGTCTTTGAGCTGTCACCCAAGGCCTGGAAGATCCTCTCCCAACAAACAAGAATTTACATCAACTGGGGCAGCCACCGCTTTAGGGAGCATGTAGCCGTCCCCAAATGTTTCAGGTGCTGCCGTTTCGGCCACACCATGCACACGTGCAGGCAAAATCTTCTCACCTGTGGCCACTGTGCCGAAATGGGGCATGAATACGCTACATGTCCCAAAAAGGCTCAACCTCCCACATGTGCCAATTGCAAGGCCCTAAAAGTGCCAGCCAACCATTCGCTCCGTGACAGCAGTTGCCCAGTTTATCTCAAAGCCAGAAGTGCTCAACAATCAAGAATAGAATATGGGGAGTAACAGACCAAACCTAAATACCCACACTGTGAAAATAGCACAACATAACGCTCAGAGGGCCAAGGCTGTTGCTGCACAACTGGTCAAAAAGGCAGATGAAGAGAACTTAGATGTGCTGCTTCTTCAGGAGCCATACACTCAAACAAGGAGGTAAAAGGCTACCCCTTAAGATTTAAAGTGGTCCAGGTTGATGGTGACACACCCTGGGCCGCGATCGTCGTTCGCAATCCCGAACTGACTGTCACCAAAATCACTGATCTGTGTACTAGCTGGGCTGTGTGCGCCCATGTAATTTCACCACTGGGGCAATTCTACTTAGTTTCGATATACTGTCGACCGGGGGAAGATATTCTTCCTGCCACCCGGTATCTACAGACCATCCAGCTACAAATGCCAAATGCTAAACTCATTATAGGGGCTGATGTTAACTGCAGGTCCCCAGCCTGGCACAGCCGAACTCAAAATCACAGAGGAAATAGAAATGGCCAACGTCTTGAGGACTACTTGTCTAACAGCAACCTGGTCATTCTAAACAAACCTAACTGCCTGCCAACTTTCTCCAGTACCCTGTGGGAAGCTACAATAGATATCACCTTAGCCTCAAGCTCCATTGCTCAGCACCTTGCTTCCTGGACAGTCCGTGAGGACTGGACCACCTCTGACCACAGGGTACTAACCTTCCAACTACACCGTTCACTAGTCACACAACCAACCAACCGAACTCAACAAAGAAGATATGCCCTGAATAAGGCTGACTGGAACCTTTTTAAGGAGGAATTGACCAGTGCAGCCAGCCGCTTCAATCCTAGCGGCCTCAGCCCAGACCAGCATCAATGTGCAATTACACAGCTCGTCAGTAATGCTGCAAACAAGGCTATCAAAAAGAAGAGATTCACACCTGGTGCTGTCCCCTGGTGGTCACCTGAACTCCAGGCTCTTAGACGCGAAGTCATTTACCGACGAAAACGCTATCAACGTGCAAGAAGAACATGGCCTCCAGAAGAAACAGAGGCTTTACTGCAGCAATATCGAGTGACCAGGAACCAGTATACCACAACAATAAAACAGCGCAAAAGGCGCTCATGGGAAGCCCTGGTAAGCACTGAAGGGAACGCCGATCCCTGGGGGATTGTGTACAAAGTGACCACTAACAAGCTTCCCAGAGGCGAGGTCGTATCAACCACAAATTACCGAACGGACTGTATACCAGATCGTGGCAAGATACTATCAATAATATTTTAGACGCTACATTTCAGCAGCCTGCTGACCCACACACACCGGAACAGCTACAGCTCTGCATGGAAAATGAAACATATCACACAACTGCAATTGAAGAACCCTTCACCACAACCGAACTCAACTTAGCTGCATCTAGAATCAGAAACAAGAAGGCTCCGGGCAGAGACATGCTCGATCCAGAAATCGTCCAGAAGGCCATTGAACTTATTCCCACTACAATACTCAACCTGTTAAACCACTGTCTCCACCAAGGATTCTTCCCCACACAATGGAGGACTGCAATCCTTAGACTTATATTGAAGAATGCAACCAAACCACATGATCTGCCACAATCTTACCGGCCCATTGCACTGCTGCCAGTCTTCAGCAAACTTCTCGAAAGGATGATCTCCCATAGAATAGAAGTCCACTACAATGACGCTGGTCTCTCCTCACCTAAGCAGTACGGTTTCCGGAAAGGACGCTCCACGATTGATGCACTGGAAACAATCATTGAAGCTGCTACCAACTGCAACTCCAAATACTTTCTACTAATCTCCTTTGACTTTGCTGGTGCCTTCGATTCCCTCTGGTGGCCCAGCGTCCTGGGCAGACTCCGAAGAGCGCATGTCCCAGAAAACTTATATAGATGCATCAAGACCTATCTCCAGGACCGGCGAGTTGTCGTGTCTGCTCCCCACTGCAGTGTCTCCAGACCAGTCTTCAGGGGATGCCCTCAGGGATCTGTCCTGGGGCCTCTCCTCTGGAATCTGGTGCTGGATGATTTCCTGAACACCAAACTCAACAATGTACAAACCCAGGCCTATGCAGATGACCTGGTCATGCTCTTTTCTGCCAATAACAGAACCCAACTAGAAGCAACTGCCAACCAGGCCATCTCCACCCTTCAAGCTTGGGCAGAGCATAACAACCTAAAGATCTCCCCAGAGAAAACCAATTCGATCCTACTAAAAGGCACCCTTGATTTGAGAAGACCACCCCAAATCAAGGTCAATGGTGTTACAGTAAAACTAAAAACAGAGCTTAAATATCTAGGTTTGATCTTAGACAAAAACCTTTCCTTCACTCCTCATCTAGACCAACTCAGGATTAAGATCAGGAAGTATGCTGCCCAAGTCTCAAGAGTTGCCCGGAAGGATTGGGGCTTAAAGAAGAGAACGCTGTCACTCTTCTATAAGGCAGTTTTCATCCCGGTTATCACCTATGCTTCTGGAGTCTGGTACAAGAAGGCCAATACCGTAGTAAACAGATCGCGCCTAGGAACTATCCAGCGCTCTCTTCTCCTTCTGTCCTCGCGTGCTTGTCGCACTGTCAGCACCCATGCGCTACAGGTCCTCACTGGATCTCTTCCACTGGACCTGGAGATTGTTCGTCATGGGTTGCTCTACCAAATAGCCAAAGGAAGAGCAGTTACTTGTGCAGGTTTCACCACTGACCCAGCAAATAATAGAAACGCTGAAAAGATGAGACTTAATGAACATCTAACAGACACCTGGCAAGAAAGATGGCAGACATCAACTAAAGGCGCTGTCACCAAAAGATTCCTCCCTGATGTCAGGGCCTTCTACCCCCTCACACCTGTCTGGTTTTCACCAGGACTCTATGCTACCTACCTCCTCACTGGACATGGCTCCTTCCAGAAAAAACTACATGACTTCAGAATTTCAGACTCACCCCGCTGCCACTGTGGAGAGGATCAGACGTGGGAGCACCTTGCCCACAGCTGTGAAATCTACGAGGACTTCAGGAGGATCCTAATAACAAAACTACGCTTCAACTACCAAAATCAAGAACACCTCACCCTACAGAATGAAGAAACTTACCGAGCTCTGACTCAATTTGCAATGGACTTATTTACCAGGCAGAAAGCACTACCACCACCTTAGTATCCGAATCAATAGGTCATAACAACCATGACTGCCAATTGTTGCTATTCATCATTGAGCCATGAATGCTAATGCCTTGGACCAACTTGCACAAGACTTGACCAGCAGTGCAGTCAAAGACAGGGTCCACACATACTTTGACAAATTCCTCATCATTGATTCCTGGACAAACTTTTCTCGACCAGACGTGACACATCTCATCAAGAAGAGGCCTAGCATCGATCCCTGGACTTGACCATTAATCTTGGACTCCCGGTTTTGACCACCCTCACTGTTCGTTCTGATGGACTACTGGACCAGCCTTCAGTCTGGATGCGACAAAGACTCACCAAATGGAGTCCCAATGACGGCACCTGAACTAGACCTTACTGAACATGACCCATCCACCATAGCAGCACTCACACTGCTGGATTTCCAGCAAGTTGTCGGCTGCAACTGACTGGCCGTGCTAGCTGTACCTACCCTGAACTTGCGGGGTATATCTCACTCTCATTTTTTTTTTTTTTTTTTTTTTTTTTCCGGCTTTCTTCTGTTTCCTGCCATCCGTTCATTACTCCCCCCCCCCCCCTATTTTTCTTTTACAGAATGATTTTTTTTTTTTTTTTATTTATTATTATTATTTTTTATTTTTATTTATTTTTTTTTTGTGGGGAGGTGGTTTTCGTCCACCCGCCACCCCACTCTTCTCTCTGGTGAGGCGTTGGGCATGCCACACTGTCATCAGGAGCCATCTTCTCTATTGGCCCCTTTCTTCTGTTTCCTACCCTCCAGTCTTTTTGCCTTCCTCCCTTACTTTTCTCTTGCACAACGTTTTTTTTTTTTTTTTTTTTTTTAGTTTATATATATATATATATTTGTGTGTGGGTGTGTGTGTATATATATTTTTATATACACACACACTCATGCCCCCACAGGTCTAAATCTAAAAACATCAAAATTACTGCCCGACCTATTTGGCCCTAGAACAAGTTATCAGCGAACAACCCTACGCTCTGTTAAAATTACAACCGTTGCTCAAGAAACAGCGATCATCTCATTCTTAAATCTGGTCCTAGCCACTGAAATCCCAGGAAAGTAGGTGGCAGGACCCGCCAGAGTACTCTAGCTACAGTGGTACACCCGGTCAGCCTCCCCGTGGCATGGTGTGGTAACGTCGGGTCCCACTAGGGGCTCGGCGGCTAATAGACCGGAGGAACAAAGGGCACAACACAATACACAGCACATGACCCCCACACACTTCAAATCTCTGGCCCCGATACAATGTACACCCGCGGAGATGGGAGAAATCCCAGGAGCCGTTAGACACTAACATACCTTATACCCTTATACCCTTATAGTTCACAGGCGACAGCGCCTACAATGGGCACGCGAGCATCGAAACTGAACCTTGAGTGATTGGAAGGAGGTCGTCTGTCCGATGAATCGCGTTTCCTGTTGCAATATGTGGACGGCTCGGTATGTGTGCATCGTTTACTTCGGGATGTGACGGCGCCTGGATGCACCGTGGGACGAAAACAAATCGGTGGTGGGGTGCATTCTTTGGGCGATGTTCTGCTAGGATTCCCTGGGTCCAGTCATCCATGTGCCGGGCACTCCGACGTCTACCACCTATATAAACATCAATGGTCTGCACGGTGGCACAGTGGTATCGTCATCGTCCTCCCCACACTGGATGGAAAAGGCCCGGGTTCGAATCCCGTCGATGACTCGAGGAATTTTAATAGGCTTTTTTCACTCAGTGACTGAGTTAGTCGGTTTCAAGAGTAGATAGCAAAGTTTACTCGCCGGGCAAACAGACAAATCGGCCAGAGAACACACACAATTAACAAACATATGACACACAGCACAGCAGATGAATTTAATTATTCGCGTGGCCTAAATATAATAGTTTGGTTTTTTTACTTAAACATCATTGTTGACCAGATACATCCTTTCATGGCAACGGTCTTCCCCTCTGGCGGTGCCGTCTTTCAGCAGGATAATGCGCCATGACACCCCTCCCCCTGGATTGTTCGAGCAACATTTAAATCAGAGCAAATGGTAGGGGAATGGCCCCTAAGAGTATGCACAGGGGCTGCCTAAAAGACCGAAATAAAGAGTAAAGTACTATTTTTTTTTAAACTCTTTTTTAAAAGTTCATTTTCTTCTCTCACTCTACTAAGAGAAAAATAAATTTCAACTTTTGTAAGCACGTGCACCGGGAAATCCCTCTCAACAGAAAAATATAAAATTGACATTCGGAGAATCTCAAAAAGATGGAAGTTCGGAAACCCGAGTGATTTATCTTTCATTTGTTCATAGTTCCAGATTGCACTACTAGATGTAGACACAGGTCAGTTTCTGAAGTTCGATGGGAAATGAAAAACATTTATTCTTCCTTTAATCTATCGTTTCCGGTGCTGCTCGCGGTTTGGTTTCCCGGTGTTGTGGGATCGAATTCTGTAAAGTTGACGCTCTAAAATGACTTGTTCTGTTTAGTTGAAAAACTTTCTTGCAACCTTCCCTTATCACCGAATAGCTAAGCCGACTTTTGTACAAAGCCCATAAGAGTTGCTCGCGTCATTGGAGAAATTGATACTCGCGTCATTTGTACCTGTTTAGAGGACGATGATGACAATCTTTTGTCATCATCATGCAAGGGCTTCGGAGTTAAACGGTGTGTCGTTTGCTATGACACGTTGCATCCTTTAGAAATGGATTATCCGACCAGAGAAAGGTTTAAAACTAAAGAGGGAAACACTTTAAGAAACACTTGCAGAAATCCATTGTTAAACTACTGTACTTTTGGTTTGGGCAGTGAAACACTAAAGGTCGATTATGACGAGTAGTGAATCGGTGAACCCTCCTGCAATTTAATCACTAAAGGGAAACTCGATTAACAAAAGCAACAACTCAATTACGACCACTGAATTGAACATTACTGTTTATTCAGAGAAAAGACTTACTTTGAAAAAATGCTTTCATTTTACCCATCATCTCCTTTTCTTCTAAAACAGATTGTCCTAATATTTACTTGCTGAAAACTATTCAATCTTATACGCGATCAAGCCTAAACTGATTCAGTTGAACAGTGGGAGTAAGAAAGAGCGATTGTTGGAAGAGACGAACAAAGCCAGTGAACAAATGAAGGAAGGAATTATTGTTAGCAAACCTTAATGAACAATTGAATTAATTTGGATTGTAGTCGTAATAGGAGGTTCACTCATCATTATTCCAATTATGTATCATCAGCCAAAAAAAAAAAAAAAAAAAGATTCACACAACCATTCCCTCTAAATGTTTGTTCAGTTCCTCTTCAAAATTAAACCTATCAACTTCCACAACGACAGATGGAAATTTGTTCCAGCAATTAACCACACGCTGGCTAAAGGCAAATTTCCGTACATCTATTCTACAACTATCTTTCCTCAATTTGTGTCTGTGACTCTCAGGTTCATAATCTGAGCAAGAGAAAGAATCCCATCAGCAATCAGCGTGCTCAAACCATTCAAGACCTTATACACATCAATCAGATCACCTCGCAAGTGCATAGTCTCCAGCCGCTGCAATTTGCAGAACTTAAGCCTTTCTTGGTAAGAGGATCCCTTCATTTCCCCACCAATCTTGTTGCCCTTCTTTGTACTCGTTCTAGCAAATCTACATCCTTACTAGAGAAAAATGTTGCATATCGTAATTGGCTTGCTTCGAATTCTTCAGTTTCATTTTCTGCCTACACCGAAGCCCGCAACAACTGTAAAGCAGTTATTAATCAGTCCAAACTAGAGTTTGAACAGGCTAAGAGTAGAAAACTTGCTTCTTGCTCTAATGGTAGCCGAGCATTCTGGTCTCTTACCAAGGCTATTGGCCGCAACTTTTGCCCATCTCTGCTCCCACCTCTGTCCAACCCAGATGGTTCTGTTGTCACTTCTGCCAAGGATAAAGCTGACCTGCTAGCATCCAATTTTTCTTCCAACTGATGTATTAATTATGTTGGTAAAGCACCTCCCACCATTCCCAACACGCTCCATTCAATGCCTCCTGTGGTATTCCGTCAAAAGGATGTCAGAAGGATTTTGATGCTAAGGAAGCTCCAGGTCCCGATGGTTTCCTCATTATCTTATTTTCGTAGGAAACATTACTTTAAATTAATGAAATCGTTTTAGGATTTAAGTTATAAGTGTTATCAATGGCCACAAGGTGCCAGGAGGAGGCCTATCTCTAACGCTACCCCAACCAAGAAGAAATAAAAATAATAAATAAATAAATTAAATTAAATAATAATCGAAATGAAATAATAATAATAATAAGAATGAAAATTAAAAATTAATAAGAGGAAAGGAAACAAACAACCTATGCTTTTCCGTCCTCCCGTACGGAATTATCGAGTTAACCTTTGAACTTCCCCAAACTATCAGCCTCTACCACCCGTTCAGGTAACTCATTCTAGTAATTTCTAACTCGCTGGCTAAAATCAAACTTCCTGCAATCCACTTGAAATTACGGCCCGATGTTCTACAGTCATTTATAACCGTGAAAATGGCGTCCTCATTCATCTTTCTTATGCTTCTCAGAGAGAGAGAGAGAGAGAGAGAGAGAGAGAGAGAGAGAGTACATAAGGTGCTCTCTAAAGAGCACATATTGTTGTACACGTTGGCACCAATGATGTTTAGAGTGGGAGAGCGGCCGAACTACCTGACAAGTACAGGTCAATGTCGAAAAAACCGCCAGTTAGGGTTGAATTTGAAGGTTTCTTGTACAGAGACAAGACAGGAGGGAGAATAAGATGAGAGCCTTGTCGATCAATTCGCCCTGAAGGGAATGTGCAAGGCTCAAGGTGTAGAATTTTTTTTCACCGTGGACTGTGAAACAGGAGAGACTGCTTCTACAGGGATGGGATACACTTAAATAGAAAGGGTGCAAGAATATTTGCTGATGCTATCGAGGCAGTGTTAGGTGGGTCGGAAAACCGCTAGCTTACAGGGGTTTCACAGACTAAAAGGTTAAAAGTAGCCGCAGGCAGAGGTGAAAGTGATTCTTGCACTGCTTCTATTAGAATAAGCAGCGGCCTGGAGCGAGGGGTGTTGGGAGTTTCAGGGACTGATGGCAGTCATCGTGAAACAGGTGAGTTTATGTGATGTATTAGGGTAACTAATAATAAGAATTATTAAATTCATCCCCTTCTAAAGGAATTCATCTCCTTCTAAAGGACCAATCAGATTTATTCTCTTCTAAAGGAAGGGGATAAATCTGATTGGTCCACTTGATATCGATGGTTCGACTGTTGATGATCCTGCTCAGATAGCAAACAAACGGAATGAGTATTTTGCATCTACATTCGCACATGAGGAATTATTAAGGTTTGAAAATGGCAGAAGGTTATCAAATTGTAACAGGGTGCTTAATGATTTTGTAATAACTGAGAGCAAAGTGGAGGAGAAATTGTTGAAGTAAAACATAAGAAAGACACCTAGGGTGGATGGGATCTATCCAGTTATATTAAAGGAGGCGACAAAGCAACTAAGCAAACCCTTAGCCATAATTATGAGAGCGTCCTTGGACTCAGTGGAGATCCCCACGGACTGGAGATGTGAAAATGTATCCCCAATTCACAAAGGGGGATCGAAGGGTGACACGAGTAATTACAGACCAGTTAGTTTAACTTCTGTTCCGGGTAAAATAATGGAGTCACTGGTTAAAGATGCATTGCAGGATCATCTAGACAAGACTGCAGCAATAATTCAAACACAGCATGGGTTTGTTAAGGGAAAGTCTTGTCTGACAAATTTGATTGGTTATTATGATGTGGTCACAAAGGAACTGGATGCAAAAAATAATTTTGATATCATATATTTGGATTTCAGGAAAGCTTTTGACACTGTTGCGCATGGAAGACTATTGTCCAAATTGGAGCAGAATGGTATTAAGGGTAAGTTGCTACAATGGATAAAAGGATGGTTAAGTGGGAGAAGACAGAGGGTGGTAATCAGTGGGTGCTGCCCTTCTTGGACTAATGTTATTAGTGGAGTCCCACAGGGTTCGGTGTTGGGTTCTGTATTGTTTTTTATATTTATCAATGATGTTGATGAAGGAATACCAGGCTTAGTGTCGAAGATTGCAGATGATACAAAGGTTGGCGGGGTTGTTAATGACAGTAATGGCAGTGTGCTACTGCAACAGAATTTTGAAAATTTGGGCAGATGGACTGAGAAGAGGCAACTGAAGTTTATCAAAGACAAATACATAATCCTGCATATGGGTTGAAGTAACCGCACATGGACGTACCAACTGTATGCTGGTATACTTAGGAGGATAGAAAATGAAAAAGACCTGGGAGTAATTGTGCAGTCAGATATGAAGTTTTCTGAGCAATGAAGGCAGTCTGCACGAACACGTCATGGATTTTGGCAATGATATACAGGAATATTTCTAGAAGGGAAAGGGAGGTGATTATTCTTTTGTACAAGGCAATGGTCAAACCACAACTTGAGTACTCAGTACAGGTGGGGACCAGATTTTGCGGAAATTTCCATTTAGCGAGCGTATGGTTAATTGCAAGAACAAACTTCTGTCTGTAGTTGTGGAAGTTGATAGTTTAAATAAATTCAAGGAGGAACTGGACAAACTTCTAGACGGAATGTTTGTGAGGATTTCTTTCTTTTTTTTTTTGGCTGATGAAACATAAGCTCGTAAGCTTGGTTTCTTGAATCACATGCCTCTCTTACTATTACTATGATTGGCCCATTTCAACAATGATGACTCAAATCACTATTACGACTACAGTCTAAATTAATTCAATTGTTGATTAGGATTTGCTAACAACAATTCCTTCATCTATTCATCTCTGCCAACAATTGCTCTTTCTCACTCTCACTGCTAAACTGAATCAGTTAAGACTACTTTAACTTAAACGGGAATAAGATTGAATAGTTTTCAGCAAGTAAATATTAGGACAATCTGTTTTAGAAGAAAAGGAGATGATGGGTAAAATGAAAGCATTTTTTCAAAGTAAGTCTTTTCTCTGAATAAACATTGATGTTCAATTCAGTGGTCGTAATTGAGTTGTTGCTTTGTTTTAATCGAGTTTCCTTTTAGTGGTTAAATTGCATCAGGGTTCAACGATTCACTACTCGTCATAATCGACCTTTAGTGTTTCACTGCCCAACCCAAAAGTGCAGTTTGGCAACAATGGATTTCTGCCAGTGTTTCTTAAATCTTTTCCCTCCTTAGTTTAAAACTTTCTCTAGTTGGATAATCCATTTCTTAAGGATGCAACGTGTCATAGCAAGAGACACACCCTTTCACTCCGACCCCTTTGCCTGATGATTACAAAAGATTGTCATCATCGTCCTCTAAACAGGTAGAAATGACAGCGAGTTTCAATTCCTCCAATGACGCGAGCAACTCTTTACAAAACTCTGCTCAGATATTCAAAGTTGCAAGAAATCCGGAAGTAAACAGTCCAAGTCATTTTAGAGAGTCAAGTTTACAGAATTCGATCCAATAACACCGTAAAGAACAGATCAAAGGGAAATGTGTTTTTCATTTTCCATCGTACATCAGTACCTGATCTGTGTCTCCATCTAGCAGTGAAATCGAAAACTAGGTACCATTGAAATCACTGGGATTCTCCGAATGTTAGTTTTATAATTTTCTGTTGAGAGGGATTTCCCGGTGCACGTGCTTATACAAGATGAAATTTCTTTTTCTCTTAGTGGAGTGAGAGAAGAAAATGAACTTTTAAAGATTTCTAAAGATCACAACTCTTTAAAGGTTTGTCTATTAGTTCGGGCTTCTAATCAGCCCCTGTGCCTACTCTAAAGTGACATTCCCCTTCCTTTTTGGTCGATTTAAATGGTGCTCAATTCATTTAGAAACGGGTCAAAGGGCACTTACTGTGAGCGCTTCTTCACTTATTTTAAGAGAATTTCTCACAAATATTTATTGAATTTACTGCAGCAGATTTAGGAGGAATATGTGAACAGCTATCAAGGCATTATATTTTACAGATTTAACTATACATTAAAACAAATTAGTTATAAAAGTAAAAGTAAAATAGACATTTTTGGTCCTCACATCTGTGAGAACCATTTTTATTCACAATAAGCGATGTTCTTCTTCTTATTATTATTTTTTTATTCCATTTATTTACCAATTTGAATTTCCGTATTTCGTGTGTACTTCTACGTTGATTTAAGCGATATTTCACACCATAATTTAGACAAAAGTAGTCTCCCTTTCATTCTTTCTTGCTACCTGTATTTATTTATTTTTTAGTTTTTCCTTTTTTAGCCTTAATTGACTTTTCCTAATTTTAATTAATTTTTAATTCATCAGCCAAGAATTTCAGGATGTCCCTGAAAATAAAAGAAAGAAAGAAGACATTTGATATAAAATATTTTACAAAAGGAAATATATACTTTTGCGATGCACAGTTTATTAGTGTTTTTAATAATTAAAAGAATAATTAATCAATTTATTTATTAAAAAATCTTTACTATCGAATGGTTATCGAACAGTTCTAAGCGCGTCAGCAATATAGAGCCACATTGCGCAGTATACAATATGTACCTAAATGACGTGTGTTCTTTGATCGATTTGTCTCTTCTGGACGAACAACCCGATATTTCAAAGAAAGAAACCAACATTACCCTCGCCTGAGACGGACGAACTCAGTTACATTTCTAAAAAAGACACAATAGAATTCCTAGCGTCATTTGAGTGGTTCAAACTTAGATCTTTTCATCGATATACCTTCATCAATATCATTAATAAATATACAAAACAACAGAGGACCCAACACCGAACCCTGTGGGACTCCACTAATAACATTAGTCCACGAAGAGCAGCTTCCATTGATTACCACCCTCTGTCTTTTCACACTTAACCATCCTTTTATCCATTCTAACAAAATACCCTTAATACCATTCTGCTCCAATTTGTACTGTAGTTTCCATGTGCAACAATATCAAAAGCTTTCCTGAAATCCAAGTATATGATATAAAAATTATTTTATGCATCCAGTTACTTTGTAAGCACATCATAGTATCCAATAAAATTTCTCAGACAAGAGGTTCCCTTAACAAACCCATGCTGTGTCTGAATTATTGCAGCAGTCTTGTCTAGATGATCCTGCAATGCATCTTTAATAGTGACTCCATTATTTTACCCGGAACAGAAGTTAAACTGTCTGCTCTGTAATTACTTGTGTCACCTTTTGGGAAATTGGGAAAATTCTAGACATTGCCCAGAATTTTCCCAATTGACTCCTCCCAAGTTAGGGTTAAGTTTCCTTGTGTTGCTCCCCAGGGTTTGCTATTCCCTGACCCTTGTACCAGCCATTCCCATGATTCGTTTTTCTTTTTCTTTATCTGTTCAGTGTAATAATTTCCAGCGATTCTATATTAGTTCTTGAGTTCAGTGATTTCTTCTTGCTTACCAGAAGGAAATTGTTTCCTTCTATGCTGTACTAATTTCCTCATTCGTGTGAGCTCTCGAGTCCACCAGGGCTTGGCCTCTGCAGCGGGGATTCTTCTCTTCATGGCTTTCCCTGCTGCTTTAGTTATTATTTTTGTATGTCCTTCTGGAGTCTCCGCATTGGTGTGATCGTAGCAACAGTAGAAATACCACCTTCCTCCTTATAGAAAGCTTTAAAGCTAAGCTTCACCAACTTGGCATCATAGATAACGCAGACTGTCCCTGTGGCAACCCGGCGTCATGGAGACACTTAATGTTTTAGTGTGATCTGTATGACGACCTACGACTACGCCTAATAACGGCAATCCAATATATACCAAACAACAAAGAACCCAGACTGTTAGACACTCAAGAGGACTACAAGGCACTGAGTTAATATGCACAGGATCTATTTCCCAGAAGGAAATCAATGATAGCAATACACCAAAGGCAACCTAACTAGAAGGACTGCAGAACTCAAACAAGTACGTGATATACAAAAAAACTCAGCATACCACAGAAAGACAAGACTTTAGGGTGATTTGGTTGGCCTACTGGCGACTCAAAACCGCACTCCCTTATGCGGCCTTGTTTTTTCCTATTTCCGGGGGAGGAGGGAGGAGAATATTTGCTCTTCTCCCCCTCTTCGCCTCCCCATATTTTCACTCTGTTGGGGCATGCCCCACTGAAAATGAGGGGCAACCTCCCTATCCGACCTCTCTTCTTCCTATTTCATCCCCTCAGTTTTTACCCTCCCCTCCCATCACTTTCTCTTGTACAGCGACTCCCCACAAGTGCAAATTTAAATCACATCAAATTTTGCCCGACCTTTTAGGTCCTCTAGAAATAGTTCTTTCAGCGTAAAACCCCACGCAGCGCTTTCTAAATGGAATTTTACCTAAATCAACCGCGATCGCTCCAACCTTTATTTTAGGTCCTAGTCACCGAAATCTCAGGAAAGTAAGCGGCAGGACCTGCCAGAGTATAATTAGTCTCTTGGGACACCCGGCCAGCGTTCCCGTCGCTAGGTATGGTAAGGCCGGGTCCCACTAGGGGCCCGGCGGCCAACAGGCCGGATGAACAATGGGCACAACAAACTACATACCACATGACTGTATTTCTCAGCTGCCTTTTGTGCAAGAGGGGTTTTTGCAAGCCGTGCACCCCCACGTGCTATGGAAATTGAATAAAGAACGGCGAAAAATGTGAACATGCGATCTTTGTAATAGAAACAGCGTAATCAATGTAGATAATGAATCTGTAAATCCACGGAAAGTAGACGGCAGCGTCCTAGCCACTGACGTCGATAAATCCCCACCACTGACGTCATTATCGCCTGCTTAACCTCCTCATTATTATTATTATTATTATTATTATTATTATTATTATTATTATTATCAGCCATACGGCGCAAGGAAGCCCGAGGCTCATGCTGCACCAGCCAAAAAAAAAAAAAAAAAATCCCGAGTCACCCTGAGAGTGAGAAAGAGCCAGACAGAAGTAGAAAGGAATCACCAAGAAAGAGAAGAATGATGATATCCAGCTCGGGATCCTGGGTGTGCCAAGCCCATACTCACCAGATGTGAGCCCCTGGGGTTAATGACTGTGGCATTAACGACAACGGAACCAAGATCGCGTCTAAGGAATTCAGCACACAAACCAGTATGCTCGAAAGCCCGAAGGTCAACTTTGACCAAGTAATGATCAATAACTTTATATCTAGAAGCCTTACAGACATCATCACTGAGCACACGAGAACTATCACAACCTTACAAATAGAAAATGCAAGGATCATATTAGGCAAGATGGAAAGAATGTTTGAAAACGTCACTGACCTCTTGTCGGAGATCCAGTTCCTACGGGCGCAAAACGTAGAGATCCTCCAAGAAGTATCCCAACTGAAAAGCCAACTTGAAGTATTTAAGAGCATAACTGCGAACTGTACCCCTTTGAAACGTGGCCAAGATATAGGACTTCCGTTTGGCTCTTCTCTACCAACCAATGAAATGAACAAAACCTCACCATTCAGTTACAGCAGCAGCCCAATGATAACCCTTGTCAATCAGTATGGGAGGACACTAAAAGAAAGTGATGTACCTGAACACCATCACATTGGCGCACTGACAAAGAACCCAATGCGGAATCAGAAAGAAACCTATAAAGAAGCAACTGATAAAAGTAATGTTGAGAGTGAAAATCCTCCAGCTCTTTCAATAGCAGGTCTAACACGCACACCTCGCCAAAGCGACGCACCAAAAACAAACCTCGGATGGATCCATTATTACACCTACTAAACATCCCAATTATGTCATTAAAAACTATTATGAAATCCATACGGAAGCTCATTGTCATACTGACTCTGGCCCACACTGCTGGGCTGAGGTTGTTGCTAGGCGATTCCCTCACGCATCTAGAGGGAACACGACTAAGGAAAATTACAAAACCCAAGAGAAAATTACAAAACCCAAGAGAAAATTACAAAACCCAAGAGGTAGTACCGCAGACACGAATAAACAAGAGATCCAGATGATCACATATAACTGGGACAGCTCCAACTAACTGGCTCCAGTCTAGCGGGAAAGCAGCACGTGTCGACCAACAACTCACTCGCAGAAGCCTGTTCATTTCACGATTGGTTCCACAAACAACCACAGAACAGGTTAAAAATGGCATAAAAGAAAATCTAAACCCATCTGTTTATGTATCCCAATTTCCCACAAAATGGCCTTCCTATGCATCTTTTAGATTAGATTGCAACATAACCCAATTCAAAATCTTGATTCAGCCATCTGCCTGGCCCCGAGGGCTCCTCATCAGGCTCTTTTTCTCAGTCCCCGCCTTAAGGCTTCAGCAGCACAGTGAAATACTGCATGGTCACATTAAGGGTACAGGTAACCCAACTAGCTAACTCAGCACGGAGATCGTGGATGGAGGACAATACACAATTTCTGTGAGAATATTTCAAAGAAACATCTCCAAAATAGATAGAAATAGACCACAGAGGCAGAAAGTACTAAGGAAGATCCCCAGATGTAATAGACTGGCCCTCTTCTATCAATATGATTCTTTGTTTCCGACAGGACAAAAAAAGGGGGTGGAGTGGGACTTTTCTATAAAACACCACACATGGTTGTAACAAAGAATTACAAAAGTCATTCCAATAAGTTCGAAGGCCTAATTGCTTCATGCCAATTTAAATCAGCCCACATTGATATTGTAGTTATCTACAGACCCCCAGGACCCAATTCTGAAACCATGGATGAGATAACTAATTGGCTCATTCATGGGCTTCGTCCGTCTGCAAGGCACGTAATCTGTGGAGACTTCAACTTATCCATCAACCTGGGCATCTTCAGTCAAGAATGCTAAATAGCCTTCATCCATTAGGAATCTATCTATCCATCAGCTCCCGACAAGGGGTGACAACTATCTTGAACTTATACTATCATCAAGCGACTGTGAACTTGATTCAATAGCAGAAACTGCTTTTCAATCTGATCATATGCCAATTTTCATTAACTTGTCTTTTCCAACTCCAAACTACAATGTCTCGACTAGGGTTCACACAAAGGTAATAACCAGCCCGAAATTAATCAACACTAGAAAATTCCTTGAAGCAGCCACTGCAATTCCTTGGAATGCACTTCAGCAGGGTGATAGTCAACTTGCCTTGGATATGTTAACTAGCTGGCTCGTCACAATTTCTAAATTTGCAGCTTCAAAGAAAATAAGGATTTCGGAACTCACAAGAGGATGGTGGACCCCTCAGCTCAGCAACAGCTTTAAGATTAAACAGCAACTCTACAAACAATGGAAAAGAACAGGACAAATCTCAGACCGAAAATACTCCTTGCATACTTTAAAGTACGAGCAAGCTTCAATCGACTCAAGTCTCAAGCCATAAAACACCACGTTGAAGTCACACTATGTAAGGATGCCCCATCATACCCACAGAAACATTGTGATCTCTCCGCTGGATCCTGATTTCTGGATGTACTTTATTGCACGATTTCAGCGAGGTAACCATGAGTCCAGTGATGTTCCTCTGTTTGATAATGATGTGCCCAGAGATGCACTTGCAACCATCTTAATCACAAGACACGACCTTATATCTGCAATTAATCAATTGCCTACAACTGGTACTGCAGGGATTGACGAAGTTCCACAGTTTATCATAAAATGTTTGAGTCCATATCTAACTGATCCCCTCTTAAGAAATTTTAATAACATATTAAAAGGAGAATTTTTCCCTCCAACATGGAATGTGTATTCCGTCAGGCCACTCCCAAAGGTCTCCCAGCCAACTGAAGCCAAAAACTTTAGACCCATCTCTAGCTCCTCGTGTTTACTGAAGCTGTTTGAGAAAACGGTATTGAAAACATATGCCACACACACACAGCCTCCCTCACAGGCCAAATCAAATTCATTGTGCGTTGCACGACAGATCAACAATTAGTAATCTGCTTCTGACCACCAATGCCATCCTTGGATCATTTGAGGAGAAAGAAGAAATTGTGATCACATACCTGTATCTACAAGCGGCGTTTGATAGCGTCAACATCCTTGCCTTGCTTAAGCTCCTTCAAAATTACTACCATATCACAGGCCAAGTATTGAAGTTTCTGACATCTCTTCTTCCGAATAGAACCATTAAAGTGCCCATAGGAAAGCAGACGCGCACTAGGGAAATACAAGCAGGAGTGCCACAAAGGGGAGTCCTGTCTGGAATTTTTTGACAGCTATAATTAACCCGCTAGTACCAACAACACCCCAGATATATCATCATATGCGGATGATTTGAAGCTCTTTACAAAAATAAAATCAACCTATGAAGCAATAGACACAACAGCAACCATCAGGGGATATATATATATATCCCCTGAGCTATAATTAACCCGCTAGTACCAACAACACCCCAGATATATCATCATATGCGGATGACTTGAAGCCCTTTACAAAAATAAAATCAACCTATGAAGCAATAGACACAACAGCAACCATCAACAAGACTTTATCAGAAATAAAGCAGTACCTCATGAGATTTGACCTGCAAGTTAATCCTGCAAAATCCGCCATCATGGTCTTCTCGCTGAAACCATTACCAACCATAATTCAGCCGGCGATAGATGGAGTTTTGATCCCCTGCGTCGAAAAGCAGAAAGACCTGGGTGTGATCTTTGATCGAAAATTAAGATTCCATCACATTGAAGAACTCTGTGCTAAATTCAACAGGAAACGGTGGATTGCCAAGCAGCACTTCCCACATATTCATAACACCAATCTGATAAGAACGTATAAAAGTGTAAAGTGTAAAGTGTATTCGTGTCTAGCGGCACCGGAGGTTTCCCCCAACTCCGCGTTGCTTTCATTGTAGGTGTAACAGTTCACTGTAAAGGCCAGAGATTTAAAAGTGTATGGATTTTGTAAGTTTAGTGTTGTGTATCGTTGTTCTTCTGGCCATTTAGCCGCTAGACCCCTGCTGGGGCCCAACGTTGTCCACACTTAGCCTCGTGGAGGCAGACCAGTACCCAGTAGTTGATATTTTACTCTGGCAGGCCCTGCCACCTAGTTTCCTGAGATTTCAGTGGCTAGGGCCTAAAAAAAAAAAAAAATAAATAAAATAATCGCTGAAAAAGGTTTAAGCCGAAAGAGTTTTGCGTGCGCGGTTTCAATTTGGACATATTTTAATTTTTTAACATTGCGTGGGACGTTCGCTGGTGTATAGACAGAGTAGGGGAGGGAGACTAAAGACTGGGGGGAAAAGCCAGAAGTATGGGGACAATAGAGTAGGTGTCCCCAAAAGCAGTGGGGCAGGCCCATGCCCCACCATAGGTAGAGAAGCGGGGCGTGGCAGGGGGAAAACAGGAAACCGTCTCCCCCCTGCCTGGGGATTGGGAATTAAAGGTGAATAGGACTAGGGAGTCCTATTCAGACCGCCATATGGCGTAATGCAAGTAGTTCCTGCATTTATGTCCAGTCCGGGCTTTTTGTCACTTGGTTTGTTTGCATGTACTCATCTTCATCGGTTAGTTCCTATGGCTGTGTCTGACCAGGTTTCTTGTCACTTTGCTATTTTCTTGATCTTTGTAGGGTCCTGTTGGGTCCTTTGATCCATTTATGGCCTCACTTTGGTCGGGGTTGTCTTCTTCCACGCTCATTTTGATTTCCTCTAACTCTTTGCAGTCTTGTGGGATGGTCGATTTTCTTCGAGTATGTAATTTACTTTCATTCATTGTGGATGGCAATTTCCGTTCTTCTTCGGTCGAAGACTTCTCGTGCAAATTGGCTGAAAGCCGCGTAGTCGTCTTCTGTGTCCAAGAGATGGTGTTCTTTATTTTTTGGTATGTACTGTATTTTAGTTATTAGCAGGCTTCTCCGTTCCTCATAGCACTCACAGTCGTGCATTATATGATGCCATGTTTCAGGCTCACCACAGGTGCAAGTTAGCTCCTCCGTTATACCCAGCATGTTCAATTTTGCCTTGAATGGGCCATGGCCCGTTAGTAAGTACGTTGCATTTAACCCCGGGTTAAACCACGGGGGGGCTTTTGGATACGTCTTGGCAACCAGTGGTATGAATCTCTTCGTCACTTCGCCTTTATTTGATGCTGTCCATCTGTCCTGCCACAGCTGTAGCAGGTGAGCCACGATTCTATGCTTTTCTGCTTTGCGGTTGTTGTTTGGTTCTAGGGTGAGTCCATAGATGGTAGTGGGTGTTCCCTTAGACAGGTGGTACATGGGCCCGCAGCGAGTCACCTCCAGGTCCAGTGGGAGGACTCCTGTCAAGACCTGGAGGGCGTGCGTGCTCACTGTTCTGCATGCACGAGAGATGATGAGCATAATGCTACGCTGGATTGTGTCCAGGTGTCTTCTATTTACTACTGTTCCTGCTTTTTTGTACCATATCGGGGATCCGTAGGTAATGGCTGGGATGAAAATTGCGTTGTAATACAGGGACAGGGTTTTTCTGTTTAATCCCCAGTCCCTGCGTGAGACTCTTGCTATTAATGCTCCGTAATTCCTTAGTTTTTCTTTCAGGTGGATGATGTGAGGGGTGAAGGATAAATTACTGTCGATTGTAATTCCTAAGTATCGTATTTGTTTTGCAAGTTTGATGATTGCTCCTGCTATCTTTATTTGCGGTGGTCTGTGGATGTCAAGCACTCCTTTCAGTAGAACAGAGTTCGTCTTCGTGGTTGAGATCTTCAACATGTGTAGCTTTGCCCAATCCTGTAACACCTGTATTGCCTGGTTTGCATGAGTCTCCAGGCCCGATCTGGAGTCCGCCTCCACCATCAGGACCAAATCGTCAGCAAAGGCCTGGCAGCTCACTTCGCCCAAGTCCTGAGCCAGGAAGTCGTCAAAGACAAAGTTCCACATGAGTGGCCCCAAGACCGAGCCCCGGGGGCAGCCCCTGCGGACCCATCGAGCCACTTTTCGAAAAGGTGTTACCACCTCAATTCTTCGGTCAGTTAGGTAATCCTTTATACACTTGTAGAGGTTTGTTGGGAGCGCTGCCTCCCGGAGCCGGCCGAGGACGCTCGGCCACCACAGGGTGTCGAACGCCCCTGCGAAGTCCACTGCAATGACTAGGAAGTACTTCCTGTCGCATTGGGTTGCTTTGAACATAAGGTTTTGGACTGCTTCTATGGTTGATAATCCCGGTTTGAATCCATATTGTTTTGGTGATTCTAGGTTTGCAGCTTTGTAGTGGTTCATAATTCTTTTGTGCAACAGCCTTTCGTATAGTTTACTCAGGGTAGTCAGTAAAGCTATCGGTCGGTAGGAATCCGGTTGTTCCGGTGGCTTGTTAGGGTTCTTCAGGATGAGTTTCAGATTTGCGGTTTTCCAGGAGGTCGGAAATTTCCCCGCTTGCAGGCAGCAGTTTAGAAGTTTGAGCAGGAGGCCAGGTATGTGTTCCACAGCCTTTTTCATCAGCTCCGGCTCCAGGAGGTCCGGTCCCGGGCATTTCTTATTTCGCATCTGTGCCGCAGCATTTTGTAGCTCCTCCATTGTGAAGGGCGGCTCCATTTGTTGCGATGCGTATGCCTCGTTCGCTTGGGAGATTTCTTCTTGCTTGTCACTGAGGTTGTCTGGGGGTTCTAGAATGATTGTATTTAGAATATTATTAATTGAATCATCCCATGTTTTAGTGAGGGATCCTTGAGGCGTTTTTGTTGCCGTCGTTATTTCCCCCCTGGGGAGCTTATTTGTGGTTATTTTGTATACAACCCCCCAGCGGTCCTCATTTCCGGTCGCAGAGACTAGTCGCTCCCAGGAGGCTTTCTTATTTTTCTTTATTTTTTCAGTGTAGGCATTGCGTAGCTGTTGATATTGATATCTTAGATAGGCTACCTCTGCGGGTGGCCAGGTTCTCCGCGCCCTCTGGTATTCTTTTCTCTTTATTTGAACTTTCTTTCGTAGTCTTTGTAACTCCGGGGTCCACCACGGCATGGCTCCTACGGAGGGTGTCTTCCTTTTCATCGCCATTTCCGCTGCAGTGGTTATAATGTGGGTGACTTTCTCCTGCATCCTGTCTACGTTTTCCATCCTGTCACTCTCCCATCCGGTCACTTCCTCTTGTGCTTTGCGGATCAATTGTTCTCGAAAGAGCTCCCAGTTTGCCTTTTTGATGGCGAACCTGCTCGCCATGTATTTGCCATTTGTTGGTCTTGGCATCGTTCTCTTGATATTGAAGGTGATTGTGCGGTGATCCGATGTGGTCCAGGCGTTTTGCACAGTCCAATCGGTCACATGAGCTGCTATGTTTCTTGTGGTTAGCGTGATGTCTATGGTTGATTCCCATAAGGTGTTGCAGTATGTCGGTAGATTGAAGGGTTGATTCTTTACAGTGAAGATAGAATTTGCTAGGAACTCCTCAAGCCTCTGTCCATTCCTGGTACCTCTTCGGTCTGGTGTAGTGCTGTGCCAGACAGGGGAGCGGCAGTTTACATCGGCGCTGATTATGACTCTTTGTCCTGCTAGGGTTTCTTGCACTGTTTGTAGGTAAGTGATAGCGAAATCTATTTCTATTCCGGGTCTGCAGTACAGCGAGATCATATACAGGCTGCCAACAGAGCTAATAATATGGGCACATGCTGCCCATGGCGTGCAGAGTTGTGGTATTTTTGTTGTGGTTATCTCCGGGTTCCGTACTATCACCGCCGCCCTCGGAGTGTCTTCGTTGCATTGTACAATTTTATATCGGAGCGGATAGCCCCTGACTTGCCCTGTGTGAGTGTAGGGCTCCTGTATCAGGATAACATCTGCGTTTGCCTCATCAGCGCTTTGCCGTACTTGGTCGGCCACTGCTCTGGCCCGCTGCGCGTTTATTTGGTGCACCACAAGGATTCCGTTATTAAATTTCTTATGGTGTATCCCCATAATTGATTCGTGACTGGTATGAACTCTTAGCTTTCTGGTAAGTTGGGCAGTTTGTGTCGCGTGTGGAATGGGCATGATCTAACCTCAGGGATTTGCAGTTGGTGCAGATGGGATCTTTTTCTTTCTTTGGGCAGCTGCTGTAATTGTGGCCCATTTCAGAGCAGTGGCCACATGTTGCTTCTTTTTGGGCGCAGGTGTGTGTGTTGTGTGGCCGTACTTGCAGCATCGGAAGCACCTTGGTACATCCACACGTTCTCTAAATCTATGACTGCTCCACTCTATGTATATGGTGTTTTGCATTCGTAGGATCTGCCATGCTTCAGGGGCCAGCTCTACCACCCAGTTGCAGTTTCCACTATTTCCAGATTTTGTTCTGTACTTGGGTATGATTAGCTGTTTTTCATCCTTGTCAGGTAATTGGTTTAAGAGGTTTTTTCTGTATATCTCTTCCCTTACACTTTCAGATGTCATATCCTGGTCAATATCAAAAATGATTACAGATGGCCCTTTTCTTTTGGGGGCCTCCGCGGTAAGTCCTAGGGTGAAGATCTTGGGGTTTGTTATTATCTGCTGTGCTTCTTCTTTGGTTGCCGTTTCAATAACTATTTCGGGGTCCCTGGTTTTTCGGATAGCTTTGATTGTAGTAGCGCCGAAGTCCTCTTTCAAGTTCTCTGTGACTTTCTTCTTTATTTCCTCACTGGTGGATTTTTCATTCCCTACTGGTCGTACAACCACTATGTTGGGTGTGGGCAGAAGGGTTTTTCTTTTGACCGATTGACTTTTGGTCTGTACATTTGTAGGTTTCCTCAGCGTTTCTGCGTAAGTGGGTGCCCGCTGTGGCATTTTTTTTGCCCCACATTCCATGTAGGCCTCCAATTTGGCCTTATTTGTTATTGCTTCTACATGGACCTTCTGTAGAACTGTTTCCAGCTTGGTCCAGATGGTCACAATTTCTCCTCTGAGGGCAGTGGTTATTCTGCTAGAGGATTCCTTCAACTTGTTTTCGAGCTGCACCCGGAGGACCAGCATCTGGTCCAGAACAGAACCTTCGGGCAGCGTAGGGTCCATGGGGGGAGATTCCACATTTTTTGGTGCGTCATTGGCATCCCGTTTGTCCTCTGTAATGTCATTCTGTGTGGCAGCTACTTCATTTGTCTCCTTTTGCTCAGATTGCGAGCGTGTTTTCCTTTCTGATTTCGGAGCAGTCATTTTCCAATTTTTTCCTTTGGTCAGGGGAGCTCCTGGGCGGGGGTTCTCCGCCTCTTCTTGGTTTTCTATCAATATTGAATCATTATTTTGATCTTGTTCCCCAGCGACGGTAGTTCTGTCCGATTTTCTCTCCATTTTGTTGGTATTTCGGATTTAAGGGGTTTTCCGGATTATCGGGTTTTGGGCGTGCTAGTTGAAAGTAGGGCTCTAAGAGCTGTCGATAGACACTAACCACAAGTCCGTAGGTTTATTACGTGTCTTACAACTGTTAATCGCAAATTTAAGTTCTTCCGTTGGTCACGTGGTGGGGGAGGGAACAGCCAAGTGCTAAAGTGCAACCAGAGCGATGGGATTAGTTCCCTGTGGTGTTTTCGGGGAACGCCGAAGACGATGGTGACATCACGATTTCAATGTCTCGCACGAGTAAGAAGTTCACGCGTCATCATGGAAAGTTTATGGGAGGGGGGGAAGCACAAAAGTCATGATTTTCTCTATAATATTGCTTCAAACACAGTCCAGAAATATTGGAACGTTCTTTCTGTACAAGTTAACACAGGACACAATCACTATGAGGGCAACCTCCCCAGTCAACGGCCAGATACCAGCGTGCCAGCCACGTTATATTGGTCGGCTCTCTATTTCCCTGCCGTCAGCCACATGGTGACCAGTGCAGTCTGGCAACAAAGGAAACAGATAAATTACGCTGGGATCTAACTTAATACCCAGTAGAATGCAAAAAGTTTCTCACCAAGGGACTCCTGTACTGTATATCTTCTTGAGAGAACACACTGTAGAACATAATCTGTAGTTTAAACACATTTTTTACACAAAAATCACGGAGCGATATATCGTACGTCCGAACACAACGGCGGCCATATTGGCAGTCATAAGAACGTATATCAGGACGATGATCTTCGGAGGTACTGTGTGGGGTAGAGTTGTGGGGCTCGGCCGCAGACACAACAATCAAACAATTAAACGCCGCGGAATACTGGCTCCTGGAGTAGGTTACCTGGAAGTGTCATCTCCCACAACAACTTCACACAACACCGATGGCCAAAGAACTGAATTTAACCAGATTCGCAGCCTTAATGAACGAAAGAAGACCAATCTTCACCATTAAAATGATCGCTGGAAGAATCTCAGTGCACAAACATTTGGGCACTCCGCTCCACTCCCAAGCTTCTTGCTCTTCCGTCGAGGTTACATTTTAAAGATCGGTTCCTCCCTTACTTATCAGAAGCTCTATCTAGCTCAGTCCTTGGACGGCGACCTGTGCAAATTCGTTAATAACAAAAAGTACAGACAGCGCATCCTGGATCTGCACGTGTGTTCCACAACCATCAACTGATATGAGATCGCTCCGGCTCGGCAAGAATTTCAGGGAAACTTGAATTCAAGAAAACCGTCCTGTTTTATTTTAATTTATTTTATTATTTTAATTTGATGTATTATTGTTATTTTATTTTATTTTAACTAACTTCAATCTGCTGTATGTTATTTATTTATTACATTTCCAGCGAGATGATATCTCTGCTGCTTTTTAACCCCTGGCTGAGTGTCGTGAATTGTTTGGAAAGGCAGGGTACCTGCGTGCACCTAGGAACCTTACAATAAAGATCATATTTATTTATTTATTTATGACCCCTACATTATTTTAAACCTCTGGCATAGACAGGGTACTATCACTCGATACATAGAACATAAACGGAAATGGGAGAAATCCCAGGAGCCGTCTGACCCTCAACATACCTATACCTATACCAATGAGGAGATGGGGGAACAACTGATGCCGTTAGACCAAAGAGCAACCTTTCTTGGTGACCTTTAAACACAACGATTTCCGAAAAATTTGTTTCATTATGGATGACCTTCTATTTGCCGATATTTTTCTCTCCTACAAGCCGTAATTACAAAATGGAATTTAATAAAAAAGTAGTAATTAAACGCACTCTATCATTAATTTTATTTCAATTTCTAAGCCAAAACTAATGAATCCATAGAAAATTTATCAGTCTTTTTTTGGGTTTTTTTTCTTCTTATCAATCACTGGCATCGACTTATCTTATTTGACAAATAAAGCCATTAATTTATTATCAGTGTTTTTTAAACTCTGCTATCTTTTTTTACAATTTTTTTTATCCTAAAGAATGTTTCTTCATCTAAGTAGCTTCGTATTTTACGCATTCCTTTGAAGATTGCAATTATTTTTAATTACATATGCGTAAGAACATTCAATTTATGAAATTTTTAAAAACCCACTTTTTTAGGAGAAAAGTAATACGATGTGAGACTTATGTGAATGCAGTAATTGAAGACTGAGGAGCTTAAACAGTACTTGCGAGTTAAAAAATCTGGATTTTAATTAATTGATTCAAACTTATCAGAATGTATAATATGTGCGTCTGTGTATTTGTGCTTTATTTTATTTTTTCAGTAAAATTCATAGAATGGGATCGCAGCTTCTCTTAAACCGAACCTGTCTTTCACCAACACACGTCACTGACTATTGTGCTGCAGAGAACGAAGAATTCGACATTTAAAACTGTGGCAGAACTTGAGGAGAAGTGATGAAACACGATACATGGTCCAGAAATCTAGTACACATGTCCAGGTGGAGCGTAGACAAAATGAGCAGTGTAACCTGATGCATTGCACAAACAGTGGAGTTCTGTGGTAATACTGTTACCTGTTTTACGTGGTTTGGACCTAATCCTCTGATTTTCTCGACGAAACCATGAATGTTGCGGTCTCTTGTAACACATTGAACAGTTCTGCCTAAGCAGCATTGTGGTTGTTGAGAAGGAATCTACTTGTATCAGCAGGAGAACGCTCGATCACAAATACGAAATGTTTTAGAACCTTTAGTACTTAATACAGTGCGTAGGTTAAGGTTGAGAAGAAGAAAGAAGATAATTGTTGGCATTACACTTGAATTTCTGTGGATTGCAATTTTCAAGAAATATGTGTGGAGGGAGGTTGTTCCAGAAAACCGAATTTGAGAGAATAAATCAGGAAGCAGAGAAGTTGATTCTGCGAATTTGAAATAGTACAATAAGGGGATGTTGAAAGGTTTTGCCACATGATCGCACTGGTTTTGCCACAGGATCGCACTGGTTTTGCCACAGGATCGCACTGGTTTTGCCACAGGATCGCACTAGAAGAGGGGAATTATAGAAATCTGAAGAAAGTATCTATAGAAAACGAATGCAGCAAAAACAGAAGTTTTTGAGACAGAAAGAGTGGAGAGACTTTGTTAGAGAAGGATCGTTAATTAACATAACTGCCTTCATTTAAACGGAGTCTAGAATCCTGAGAGAGGTTTTGGGGGGTCCGTCCCAAGTGTGGGAACTATATTCTATGGTATACCGGATTTGAGATTTGCACAAAGTGAGTAGCTGTTTTAAAGAAAAGTAACGCCGAGAACGAAAAAGTAAACTCAATTTTTTCGACTCAGAAGAATCAATATTTCTGATATGCTCGTGCCAAGAGAGAGAGAGAGAGAGAGATTAGAAGTCAGGGTAATCCCCAATAAAGGTGTGTGATCTTGTCAAGAAATCTGAGTGCCATCAAAGATAAGGATAGGAGCAGTAGAAGCCGCTTTGCGAGATACAAGACAGGACAGAGTTTTAGGATTGAAATTAACTAAGTTATCTTTGCCTCGTTTGAGAATTACCAGATCAGCATTTAAGAAATTGGTAGGAGATACTCGAGAAGTTGAAGCTGTTTGTGCAGGGCAAGTTTTCTTAAACTGGAAGGTGGCATTCAATGTGCTATCATCAGCAACACCGTGGATAGGATTTAGTCAGTGGAAGAAGGTCATTAATAAAAAGAGGAAAAGAGTGAGAGAAAGAACTCAACCTTAGGAAACGCTAGCATTAGTGGAGAAGTTAGAAGATAGACAGCCATCTACCATCACATACAGTGAGCAGTCAGAGAGAAAATTGGATACCCGGTTTCAAAAAACGATTGGCAACTCATAAGGTGGGAGTTTATTTAGGCCTTTATGCCAAACACGATCAAAACCTTTTGAAATGGCAAGATAAACTACGTGAGTTTCACCAAACGTTTACATTGAATTTGTCCATAGATGGGTAACATAAGGCAGGTATCACCAGTGGGTCAACAATGAAGTAATCCATACTGGTATCATTGATCAGATAGGAGGTTTCAAGATAGTTTAGATTTTGGCGATAAATTATTTATCCATTACTTTAGAAAAAGGAAAAGGAAGTACAATGTAATGATAATTTATGGGAGGGAATTTTTACCCTTTTTTAGGAACCGCCTGGATAAGCAAAATTCCAAGCAGAAGGAAAAATACCAGTGTAATAAGAAAGTGTATAAAGGTGACACAGAACAGGAATAAGCTTAATAATACAGACTTTGAGAACAAGAGGATAACAAGGATAGGAGAAATACCATCGGAACCGGAAGCTTACTTGGCATTAAGATTATTTAAATTCTTCTGACATCCTTTTTTCGGAAGACCACAGGATGCATTGAGGGGAATGTTCTGAAAATGATAGGAGCCTGTTTACCAAGAATCTCAGTACAAGAGTTAGAAGAAAGGCAGGATACTAGCAGGTCGGCTTTATCTTTTGCTGTGGGCAAACGTTGTGACCAATAGCAAGAGACCAGAATTTTCGACTACTGTTTGGACAAGAAGCGAGTTTTCTACTATTAGCCTGTTCAAAATATACTTTTGACTGATTCATAACTACTTACCTAATTAAGAACTACTTACCTAATAACTAATTGTTGTGAACTTTGATGTGGAGGGAAAATGAACCTCGAGATATGGATGCAAATCAGCTGCGATATGCAAGATTCTTAGCCTTAATGCATTCTTGGAAACCAAAATTTAGATAAAGTATGAGATTTTAAGGTGGCTTGTGAAATAAAGGATGTCATCCCTACAAGAATAATTTCGCTGACGCGTTCTCAGCAAACATGACATTAGAAGATTTAAAATAGTAACCAACCAAGAAAGAGAATATAGATATCTCACAAATTATCCATTTTGCATTCCTATGGTGTCAAACAACACAAGGCTCCATTGGAGAATAGACCATCACAAAGTTGTGATGGAGGATGCCTAGATGACGACTCACCTCGACCGTGTACCTGGAACCGTTACTTTTAAGAAAAAGATCTAGAGTTTTAGCTCTATCGTTAGGATTTTCAGGTACTCTGATAGGTAAATGAACAATCTGTGAGAGGTCATCTCGATCAGCTGGATCCATGTGACTATAAAACTGAAGCCAGCTGGAGTTGTGAACATGAAAATCGCCAAGACAAATTATCTCAACGTTATGGAAGTTGGACTAGAGAAAAACGAGCTTCAAAGAGTGCTAATGATTATTGCAAATGGGAGATCGATAGAGGCAACAGATGATTTGACAAAATGAAGCAAAGAGATTTTAAGCCAGAGAAGATCGAAAAGAGAATATTCCAAATTACTAAGTTTCTAACAAGACATATCAGATCGGGCACATGCCCAACCTTTGAAGCAAAAGGATTGGCGGCGAATAAAATGGAACAACTGAGATTAGCAGTGGCTGAATCAACCGATAATTGGGATTCTCTCTGAAAAGTAAATGGGGCTTGGCGGAATGTAATGTAATGGGCAATGAACATAACTGAGGTTGGGACTGGGAACATGTATATTTTTGAAATTAACTAGGAAGTGTTTGTGGGTTGCAGATCTTTATGCAGATAAGTTTGTTCTATTAGTTTGACTATTTATGGTGTATTCAGTAGTAAACAAAAGGTTGGGAGGAACATGTTGAATGAAGTAATGAATTTTTTGGATATGGAACATTTATTCTTCCAGTCACATAGCTCCCTGAGGAGCTGTTGTGGCCACCAACAAATTTCTCCAACTGCATCGATCGTGTTTATACGAGCAGCAAGTGTCATGTCCAGAAGTTCACTGATCCCATCCTTCCACCTAGTTGCAGATCTTCCTATGCACCTCTTTCCCACGGTTCTCCTCTTAGGAGAGTATGTGAAGCAAGTAAGAATAAAGGAGGATTGTTTCTGAATGTGTGTAAAACTAAAATTATGGTGATGGGTGATAATCTCGGTTCATGGGTACGATATCGAAGAAGTTGATGAATTTGTTTATTTAGGGTCAAGAATAAATAAAAATAGTGACTGGTCAAACGATGTAAAGAGACGACAGGAAATTGCTAAAACGTTGGTCGCTGATCTGATAAAATTATGGAGAGATCGTGATCTGCCCCTAAAAACGAAACTGAGAATCATTGATTCGTTAATTTTTCCAGTTGTCACTTGTGGATGTGAAGGATGGAATCTGAAAATTGAGGCATTTGAAATGTGGTATTAAAGGAGAATACTGCGTATAGCTTACTTGGATCGAAGAACCAATGAGTGGGTATTGAATAAAATTGGCAGGCCTAAAATTATTCTTCATAGCATCAACAAAAGAAAACTCAAGTTTTTTGGTCATATAGTAAGAAGGGAAAACTTTCTGTTGAAGAATATGGAGCACACGCCAACAATATACCTATCTGCTGTCATAACGTGGTCTCGACAATGTCCCCAATACACGCTGTTCTAACTCCCTTCAGTTATCATCTGCCAGAGCAGAAGCAGCGACATTGTACGAGCTCGTACACTAACTGATACGGATACTACTTAGAGAGTTACCAATAGATTCGTTCCGCTGGACTGTCCAGTGGCCGGCCTTCAAACACCCATTTTAGATCTGTACCCAGGAGATATATGGAAGATGATGCACATCATTGAGGTTATGATGTGCCTCATTTTGTCATGATGCTCATAATAACCTTAATAAACACCCATCATACTGCATGATGAAACAGATGGGGGTTGCCAGAACTTTTCTCTGGAGACAAAGCATGGATTTCCCTACTTGAAGTCATAAGCAAAGTGGTAGTACTGCACTGGTTGATTAGAGTCATCTCCGCCTGGCATTGCCTGGTAAAACAGAGGGGCACTATTCCTCTGAATGGTTGAGAACTGTGGCAGCATTTCTCGACTACTTCTTAAATAGGTTCAATCCCGGGTAGTCATATGTAGTACACTATTTTCCGTATTTCAGGACTTACATAAGAGGGTTATATCCAGTGTTACTAACGATCCCACCGTTTTGAAGGTGCAAGCAGAGAATTTGGTTTTCGCAGAACTACTGAAATTCGCAGAAATTGAATCGGTTGTCAACTGTACATCAGCGTTTTAGACTCCAAAGCAACAAGTCCTAGACTCTTCCACAAAAGTAACAGAACAATATGTTTTTCATGAATACCTTATTATGAACAGTGCTGCAGAAAGCGAATATTTGATATAATAAGCATCTGTAATGCAAATTCCGATTGTCCAACAGAAAGCGATCTACTATTTTACAGAAATGCATATTACACAAATTATTCATTTCTATAAAAAACACTGGTTGCGACCACATCATTTCATTCCAATTTTTTTTTTTTTTTTTTTTTTTTTTGGCTTGATCAGTTGGACAGCCATATCTCCAATACTCAGGATGGAAAGTCATGGTCGTTTAAATGATTCTTTGAGACAGCAGGCCGTTGGACGTATTGAAGCGAGGAAATCGATGTTCTGTCATCAACTGTCTCTTGAGGTTGTTCCAGCCACAGATGAAAACTTAGGGTAGTGGACAATGAAAGAAATCTGGGGGTAATTGTGCAATCAGATATGAAGTTTTCTGAACTCTGCAAACAGTCTGTCAGAGTAAGTCGTAGGGTCTTGTCAATGATATACAGGAATTTTGCGAGCAGGGATAAGGAGGTGATTATCCCTTTGTATAAGGCAATGGTCAGGCCACAGCTTGAGTACTGCGTACAGGTCTAGCAGCCTCATTTTAGGTAGGATGTAGAGTTGCTAGAACGAGTACAGAGAAGGGCAACAAAACTGGTGAAGGGACCAAAGAGGTGCTCTTACGAAGAAAGGCTTAAGTTCTACAAATTGCAGTATTTGGAGAACAGGCACCTGCGAGACAATATGATTGAGGTATATAAGGCCTTAAATGGATTGAGCAGGCTTATTGCTGATGGGATTCTTCCTCTTGCTCAGATTACAAATCTGAGGGAGCATAGATTCAAACTGAGGAGAGACAGTTGTAGAATAGATGTGCAGAAGTTTGCCTTCAGCCAGCGGGTAGTTGATTGCTGGAACAAAAATCCATCTGTCCTTTTGGAAGTTGATAGCTTAAATAAATTCAAGACAGAACTAGACAAACATTTGGAACGAATGGATCGGTGAAATGGGAAGGTTTGTTTTTGGCTGATGCTGTATAAGCTTGTTTTCTCGCATCATGTACCGCTACTAATGGTAATGCTAAAAATTAAAAAATTTCCAACTGGACTGTGTTAAAAGACTCAATTAAAGTGGACGCTATGCAATGAAGCCAGTGGTTTGTATCCCATTAACCTCAAACCACGTACAGCTCGTTGAAATTGGTGCCATGAACATGTGACTTGGAGCGCTGAAAAATGGGATACAGTTCAGGTCTCTGATGAGTACCGTTTAAGTCTGCGAACAGAAACAGGTTCTAGACGTTATTTCATCTGGAGACCACAAGGAAGGCTGTACCATCCCTCCAACATCAGAAAAAGGGATATTTACGGTGGAGGCTGTGTTCTCGTCTGTGGCGGAATAATAATCAATGGCCGCACCTCTCTTCATGTTTTTTATAGGGGTACCATAACTATGCAGGAGTACAGAGAACAGATCCGTGAACCCTATGTGCGACTTTCTTTTCACGCACGACAACACCACTGTACATATGCTCAAGTGGTGGAGCAATGTCTTAAAACTGAAGATTTCCAGCGACTGCCGTGGTCAGCACGATCATCAGATTTAAATACAATGTAACATTTGTGGGGCGCCCTTGGGTGTCGCATTGCATGCTAACAGCCAACTCCTTGGTCAGTTGGTGAGCTAACGTCTGGCGGAAGAATGGGATTTGTTGCCACAGAATCTTATAGATACCCTTATACCAGCATGGTTTACCGCTGTCAGGCCTATTCAGTCGTTGTGTAGGATCATACGCTGTACTGATGTCATGTGACCATATTTTCGAGCATCTTCTATCGACTTCTGTAATGTGCCCTTTTTGGTAATTCTCATACAACTCTTATAAATGTCCCTTATAGCTCTCCGAAGTTTTTCTCTGTCTCCTCATTTCATTGTAATTCTATGGTACACCATAATACCATACCAAGTTTTGTCCGCTTCATTGTAAGCTGCAGAAATAATACCATGTGTTCTGTGTGATCTGTTAATTTTCTCAAGCAATGTATTTTGTCATACCTGAGAGAATGTCTTTGACAAGCATCAAAGATTAATAAATATGATGCAGTAAATACACTAAATACAGACTTGTCATTTTGATTGGAGTGATAGGAATCTTATATTAACAAGATCAGATAAAGGACGCTACATACAAATGTATGGGGAAAGACGTTAAATATGTTGGCATGGCAGCAGTGATAACAAGTTCAACAGCCAAACATTTATATAGAAATAGAATTCTGGGGGATATAGAACACAGTTTGTTAAGTTGGTTGGTTTGGTGTTTAATGGCGCATTGGCAGTTTGTTAAGTAAAAATCATGTGAAGAAATAACTATTTGACCTTACTCATGAGTTGGATGTAAAAACTAATTTGACATTTCATTTGGATTTTTGCTAGGCATATCAGTTCCTCATGAGTTGCATATGCTGGAACATATTAAAATCACTGGTAAGTTTTAAGGTGAACCGGAAATGAGTAGAAGGCGGAGGATTGTAATTAACAGTTACTGTTCGGATCGATCTTACGCTAGAAGTGGGGTTCCGCATGGATCGTTTCTGAACCACTATCGTTTTTTGATTATCATAACTGGCATCAACGAAGAGATCCAGGAATAATGTTAAAATTTGCAAATAATGTGAAGATTGGAAGCGTGGTTAATAAGCAATCCCTTGTAGCGTTCTTTCAAGCTTGGAAAGGCTTCAAGGATGCTTAATAGTGGGAGCTACAGTATGTTATAATGCAGCAAAATGCCAGGTCTTAGACTTCGGAAACAGCAAACCCAAAATTACGAATATGTTTGGTGAAGTTCAATTAAAATGTGTAGAGAATGAAAAGGACTTGATAGTTTTGACACAGTCACATGAAGTTCACCTAGCGGTATAAAAAGGAGCAAAAAATACCTATGGTGCCTTATTGATGATTTATTAGTTTATAAAGAGAGAAGTAAGTCATAATTCTGCTGTAAAGGGCAATTAGTATTAGTAGTGGTAAATGATGCAAGAAAACAAGCTTATAGACTGTAAGCGAAAAAAAAACTACCCACCTCACCCACCCACCCACTTCATAAACTTGTCCAGCTCTTTTTTGAATTTATTCCAACTATCCACTTCCACAATAACAGATGGAACTCTGTTCCATAAATCAACCACCCGCTGGCTGAAGGCAAACTTCACACGTCTATCCTGTCCATCCTTCTTCAATTTGACTGTATGTCTCCTCATGTTTGTACTCTCAACAAGAGGAATAACGCCATCAACATTAGCTTCCTTAATCCAGTCAAGGTCTTAAACACCTCAGATATCCTCGCAGATACCTGCCATCGTGGGTAACACAGTTGGTAGACTCACTGCCCTCCCCACATCGAGTGGAACAACTTGGATTCGAGTCTCGTCGATGACGTGAGGAAAACTTTTATGGGACTTTTCTGGAAGAGTTAGTCGGTTTCAAACGAGGGTAACAGGTGTTTTCTCCAGGAAACTCGGTTTTTTTTCAGCAAACAGACAAAATGCAAACGCAATTTACAAATAGCAGACAGCTCAATATGGCCTTAGCTGCTGATGCTGCTAAAACCCTAGTACTGCTACTATTACTATTACTCGCAGGTGCCTAGTCTCCAAACGCTTCAATTTGCATAACTGAAGTGTTTCTTGATAAGGGCACTCTTCTGTTCCTTTCACCAATCTAATTGCCGTTCTCTACACCCGTCCTAGAAGATCTACATCCTTCCTAAAATGAGGCCTCCAGACCTGTAAAATGAGGCCTCTTGACCTCCACACCAGTACAGTATTCAAGATGAGACCTCCAGACCAGTACAGTATTCAAGATGAGACCTCCAGACGTATACAGAACTAAGACGAGGCCTCTAGACCTGTACACATTACTCAAGATGCGGCCTAACCATGTCCTTGTACAAAAGGATAATCACTTCCATGTCCCTGCTTGCAAAGTTCCTGTATATATCATTGACAAAACCCCGTGAGCTGTCCTAGCAGCCTGTCTGAATTGCTCAGAGAACTTCATATCTGACTGCACAATTACTCTCCCAGGTCATTTTCATTTTCAACTACGCTGAGTTAATACTGCTGTTGGTATATTAATCTGGAATTACTGCTACCCATACGAAGTACCTTGCATTTGTCAATGTTAATCTTCAGCTAGCCTTTCTCAGCCCATCTGCCTATTTTTAATATATCTTGCTGCAGTGATTTATCTTGATTACTGTCAATAACCACACTACAACCTTTATACCATCTGAAAATTTAGACATCAAGCCTCATATACATTCATCAGTATCAATAATAACAATAACACAACAAGGGTCCAGCACTGAATTCTGAGGGACTCCACCAACAATATTAGTCCAGTTCTCCCACTCAAACATCCCTCTTATCTACAGCAGCAACTTGCCCTTAATTTCCCATTGCTCCAGTTTGTACAACAGTCTTTTATGCGTAACAGTATCAAAAGCCTTAATGAAATCGATGTATGTGATATCAAAATTATTTTTTTGAATCCATATCCTTTTTCATCGCATCGTAGTATCCAATCATATTGGTCAGACAAGACTGCTCCTTAAGAAATCCATGCTGTTACTGCAGTATGATTGCATTGCTGTCTAGACCGTCTTGCATTAATACTGCACCAGATATATTTAGCCCAAGTACGGAGACCCTATCTAAGAAAGATATTCAGTTTCTTGAAAAGGTCTTAAGATGTGCAACCTGCTTAATAAGATCAGATAAAGGACGCTACATATGGGGAAAGACGTTAAATATGTTGGTTGGCTATAGAACTTGGTAACCAGACAGCCTAGAGGTGAACCTCACAGAGATCTATAAGAATCAGCGAATGAAGAGCAAAATTAATGAAGACCAAATTTTCACTGTTATAAATGAGTCCATAACCACAGGCATGAATTAAAATTATAGAGAAATTAAAATTATAGATGTTTATGGTGTTGAAATCCAAGGAATTGTTAATTATTGGAATAAATGACCTCCGCGAGTTGTGGCGGACAGCTGGAATAAATACAATGATCAGATGGATAGTTATTAAATGTTGTATTAATATTTAATAATTTTGGGCTGGAGGGAATTATTATATATATATATTTTTTTTTGTTTGTTTTTTTGTAATAGACTGAAATTTCTGTGGATTGTAATTTTCTGGAAATATACGTGAAAGACGGTTGTTTCAAGGAATGAAAGCAGAAGGGATAAATGAGAAAAAGGAAAATTAGTTCAACACGGTTAGAACTGGACAGTAAATGGATGCTGATTGCTTGAAGGGTTCGAACAGATTTGGAAGATAGGCGCGGGATTACATATGCCAGTGAAGAATAACGGTGTCCCTGGAAGTATCTACAGTAAAGAAAAGGCATGCAGCAGAAACTGAACTTCTTTGAGACAGAGAAAAAAAAGCCTTTGTAAGAGTAATAATCAGTCTGAATTGAATGACGTCAAAAAGTTTGAGAGAGGTTTTGTGGCCACCAGATGTGAAGATAGCTGGGATAACATGTTTCCTGGAAAGGCGAATTTTGGATCAGTACAGAGTCTAGTTGTTTAGAAGAAATATAACAGAACGAAAAAGAAGATGCAGTTTCTGTTGTTGTAAAGGAAGCAATATTTATAACAGTCCGTACTTATGACAAGAGAGATTAAAAGTGAGGATAATCCCCAATAGATATGTGATCTTGTTAAAGGGACTTAAAGGGGAACAGGCATTCTATGTGTTATCAGACACTCAGTCTAAAACATTGATGGATCTAATATATTTTATAAGATTTAAGAGAAGTCCCGTTGGCCTGTCTTCCTAAAATCCACTTATGCACACCTTCTTGTTGGTGAGCCCTGTTACGTCACTTTGGTGGCAACGAACGTGTAGAGTGGTTCAATTCTAGGTGCCAGGTCAGGGTAAAGATGAAAAGACCAAACCCTCCAGCATTTTATTAAATATTACAGCACGACAAAAAAAATTGCCCTCAGTCCCCAGCGGCTTTCACTCCCGATCTTATGGCAACGAGAGGATCAGAGTGGATGCAGGGGGTACAAAGAATCTCTGGGCGCGACCAAGCTGCCATGCACGGAAACTGAACTTAGCCTGTTATTACATAATATGGCTCATATAATATCTCATGAAGATATTAGAGTTGGTAAAGGAAATAAGAAAATGTGAATTGGAATATCATCGGTTTGGCTGAAACAAGAAGAAGAAATGAATCGCTTACAAGTTCATCAAGTCTAAATCTGCTGTACACCAAAGGAAATAGCGAAAGGAGTGAAAGTGGAGTTGGCGTCCTGGTCCATGAAGATATTAAAACCAACACTTTTGGAATTTATAAGTACATCACCAAGGGTATCAAGACTACTACTCAGGATTTCTAAGAGGTACAAACTAAAGATTTTAATGATATATGCATCAACATCGAGCCATGATGATGAAGAGGTTGAAGAAATGTACACCGAAATTGAGAGACTTCTAGACGAAGACAAAACTCACTACACCATCATTATGAGGGACTTCAATGCCAAGGTTGGAAAGAGATAAAACGGCACAGAAATGGAAACTATAGGAAATTTTGCAATTGGTGAAAGACTTGTAGAATTTTTAAAATCTAGAAGAATGTCAGTAATGAACACAACACTTCTTTTTTTCAAGAAAAGGATGAACAGAAAGTGGACATGAAAAAGCCCATGTCCACTTTCAGGAAGGATGATGTCAATGAAATTGACATCATCCTCACTAACAGAAGATATCTTGCATCTTACATATATATCGAATGTGCATCTTATCATTCTGTAATCACTTCCAACAATTACCTTGTTCAGAACGGTAAGATCGTTCACAATAATAATAATAATAATAATAATAACATAACAACAACCACCCTGTGTACGTGGTAACAATACCCGTCACGAAGTGGAACCCCCAATCAGGGAGAAATAATAAAAGAGCAGCAATAATAATAATAATAATAATATGTTAATAAAGAATGTTATTATTAGTAGTATATATTGTTAACTATGTTACCATCCTGAACAAGGTAAATGTTGGAAGTGATCACAGAATGGTAAGATGCACACTTGATATAGATGTAAGAAAAGAAAGGAAAAAACCGACTCGAGTAAACAATACGAAGGTCTTTGACGTAACAGAAGAAGAGAAAAAGCAGTATGTACTGGAACTTAGGAACAAGTTTGAGCTTCTGCAGACCTTTCAAGACCAAGATATCGACGAAGAATATTACAACTTTCTGAAAGTTATAAAGCCCAAGAAACCTATTGGGAAAAAGAAATTCAAAGAAGAAAAAATTAGCCAATAAACACTTGCCATGATAAACCGAAGACAACAAATGAAGAGCAAGATAAACACTGACAAGGAGAAAATCGAATATACTGAGTTATACAAAAAGAAAGAGAATCAGAGAGGACATAAGAAGATTTAACACAAGAAAAATAGAACAAGCATTAAGGGAAACCAAAGGAGTTAAATCAGCAGCCATGAGCAGTAATACAGAAAGACAAATAATACTGAAACTGAAGAATAGCGATGGTGTACATATGAATAGCAAAGAAGGCATAATTCAAATAGCTGAAGGCTACTATAAACTATTATGTAAGGAGCAAGGGAATGATGCCAGCAGTGGGGAAGTTGGATCGTAAATTAGTAACACATACGACATACCCGATATTCTTCCTGATGAGGTAGAACATGCATTGAAGAAAATGAAGAATCAAAAAGCCCCAGGTGAAGATAAAGTTACTGTACAGTTATTAAAATTAGGAGGAAGAGACATGACGCAGAAACTGGCAAGACTCTTCACAAAATACATTAGGAAAGGCGTGACGCCTAAAGAGTGGAATAATGTAATCATAGTTTTGCTGCATAAGATAGGAGAT
Source organism: Mastigoproctus giganteus (assembly GCF_048544385.1). Lineage (NCBI taxonomy): Eukaryota > Metazoa > Arthropoda > Arachnida > Uropygi > Thelyphonidae > Mastigoproctus > Mastigoproctus giganteus. The sequence goes on from NC_143583.1 coordinate 47,972,300, forward strand.
AAATCAGAAATTGGAAATTATAGACCAATTAGCTTGTTATGCCACATCTACAAGTTGTTCACAAGGGTCATTACTAACAGATTAGAAAGAATACTTGATGAGAATCAACCGAAAGAGCAAGCTGGCTTTAGGACAGGATTCTCAACTACGGATCATCTTCACGTAATATAACAGCTAATAGAGAAAGAAAATGAATATAAAAAGCCATTATACCCGGAATTTGTGGATTATGAGAGGACATTTGACTCCATACAGCACAAGGCAATGTTTCGCGCACTGGAAAGACAAGTCATAGACATCCTATATATTTCTTCACAAGTCATAGACATCCTATATTCCTTCAAAATAGACATCCTATTTTGAAGAAAATATATGAAAACGCTAACTATTAGACTAGACAAAGACAGTAGCAAATTTAAAATTGAGAAAGAAGTTCGACACGGAGATCTCTCCGAACTTTTTCAAGGTCAGCAGTAAATAATATCTCCGAAGTTATTTACTGCTGACCTTGAAAAAGTTTTCAGAAGATTGGACTGGACTCAGAAACGAGGAATCAATGTAAATGAGAGTACCTAAACCATTTACGATTTGCAGATGACATTGTGATCATAAGCCATGATCCCGAAGAATTAGAGGAAAATCTTAATCATTACGCAGAGTGAGTGAGGATTTCGGACTGAAGATGAATATGGCTAAAACAAATGTAATGATGAACAAGTATGCCACAGAAAGGGATATAATCATTGAAGGAGCAGGAATTGAAAAGGTGGATTTATATACTTATCTTGGACAAGTCATTAGTTGTAATAATGATAAATGGCTAGAAGTCAAGAAAGGGATAAATTTTGGATGGACATCATTCGGGAAATATAGTCACATAATGAGGAGCAATATCCCAATTTGTCTGAAACATAAAATAATGAACCAATGTATGCCCCACCATGACTTATGGAAGTGAAACTAATCAAAGGAATGAAAGAGAAGCTGAAACCTACTGAGCGAAAAATCGAACGAATTATATTAGGAATCAGATTGTTGGATAAGAAGAGAAACACGTAGATTAGGCAGCAAACTCAAATAAAGGACATTCTTATCAAAACTAAAGAACTGAAATGGATTTGGAGAGGACACATAGCTCTAAGACATGACGACAGATGGACTAAGAAAATAACAGAATGATACCCAAGAGGATCTAAAAAAAACCAGGACCACAACAACGGAGATGGACAAATGAAATTCAAGAGTTCGTAGGCAATAAAAGGATGGCTATTGCACAAAAAAGAACACTCTTTTTTATGAGATATAAGACAGGACTGAGTGTTAAAAGCTGTGAAGTTAACTAAATGTTCTTCATCACATTTTCTGAATTACTTGGAGTTTAGTATTTACGGTATTGTCGGTGAATATTCAAGAGGTTGAAACTAATTGTGCAGGGCAAGGTTTCTCAAACTGGAAAGTAAAATTTAGCGTGGTGTCATCAACAACAATATAAGCTATGGGTAGTTCCAGTCAGAAATAGAAAGAACTGTTCCTTGAGGAACATCAGCAATAGTTGAGTAGGTACAAAGATCCAGAGTATATATAGTTATAGCTATATGTAGTTACAAAGATTCAGATATCTATCAGATAGTATCTTGTTTCTAAGAACTCTATATTCAATACGATCAAAATTCTTGGAAATGTCAAGAGCAACTGTTTGGGTCTCACTAAAATTTTCCGCAAAAGTTATCAAAAGATGAGTAACATAAAGAACATTTTCCTTACTGGACTGGGGTTTTTCATTATGCAAAAGAGGCAAATTGGCCACAAAATTAATCAGTAGTCAAGGTATACTGAGCCAACCATAGTTTCCGAAAAGCGCGTGTAAAAATTGCAGAAAAAGGCGTAATTCTTCGAAAAACTTTTTATTCTGTTTTTTTTTTTTAAATTAATTAGTTGAATTAATAGAAATAAAAATAAAAGAACCTTCTCGAAAATGTTTCATAAAAAAAATACATTTCTGTGTTTTTATCAATCCTTTATTCCTGATGAAGTTCAAATTTGGCCATAACTTTGAAAGAAATTACTGTTCGGTCGACCTTTAAACATTGTATATGTTTAAAGGCAAAAAAAATTCCTTTAAAAAAATATGGAAAAGTGAATAGCAATTAGAATTCTTAAAAGGGCACATGTAGCTACCAACGACGCATTTCATAAATATTTCATATCCTGCACAAGTTTTTCAACTTTCATTTTTCGTCAATATTCTAGTTACGTTTGGTGTTTGAATTATCGAATACCGATGGAATTTTCCAATAAAGGTTATTTCAATTCCTCTCACTAACACTAAATAAAATCATCTTTTCAATTTGCGTGCTTCAGAAAATGATTCAATTTAAGCAACCAAGTTCGAAACTATAGAAAGTTATTTCAAGAAATTTTTTCTTTAAAATATCATTCATGGAGGTTTCTCACCTCACAAATACAGTATTACATTTTTCATTTCAATTTTTTTTCAGCCCAGTTTATGCAAAAATAGCAGTTAGAACGCGAAACTTTTCTACCACACCTTTCGGTAGCAGTTATATAGAATGTATTCAGATGCTCTTGATTACAGAAAATTAAAATTAAGATGGCCTCTTTGCAGTTTATAAGCGCTGCTTATCACTTCAGTCTGTTAATAATTATTAATGTACATTAATATACTTTATGATCAAAACGGTTCTTAACCGATCACTGCGAAACAAATTATATCTCAAAATCTCGTTGTGAACTGCAATATAGTTGTTGTAGTTGATAAAAAAAATAATAAAACATAGTCATGCGAATTCTGTTCGCTAAAAACTAAGAGTAGCCCATGCAATTAAAATCTTAAAATTGAACTGAACTAACTGGGCCTTTAATCAAAGAACTAAATATTCGTGTAATATTTTTTGCTGGTACTTCAAAATTTTTAATGAAGTCCGTTGTCCTAATGAGAACACGGTGCACTACTCTGCATATTTAAATAAATCGCCCTCAGTATATGTTATTTTGTAAAGTTATATCAATGGAAATCTCATTTCCGAAGTAGAAAAATGTAGTTTCACTACTTGCAGTAAAACAGTAAACACATAAGGACTCTTTTCATTTCGTATAACTTGTTAGATTTTAAATCCAACTTCAAAAATAAACAGAATTCATCCCCCGATGCTGAAACCAGCATGCTGAACTTCGCTGGTTCCTCATAATCATGTTTTTATTTTCCAGAAGCTCGGTTTTTCATCCAGCAAACAGACAAGCCGAGTGAAGAATGTAGCACAAGCAAGTAGAGACAGGTTTCTGTCACCTTTTGACGCATTGGTTAGTACTAAGAGCAGCAACAACGACGCAGGTTACCTGTAATTCATTTAAGATCACGATTAAGTGGATTTTGTCAGATGCGGTTCTTAGCCTTGAAGTACTTTAGCGTTAAAAAGAAACCGTCATATATAATCAGCGTACTGTTCCCATCGGGTGGAAGAGTCTTGGATTCCAGTCGATCGCAGCTGATGGTTGGATGGCTTTCCCCTTCTGGAAACTCGGATTTTTCCTCCAGCAAACAAACAAGTCAACCACTGAATACACGCAATTTACAGACACAATATATTGACGTCTCAGAGCCTTAGTTGCTTTGGCGCATAACACACAGCACCAATTTATTAAACCCCTTACCTACCTTAAGAGGAATTTAAGACAATAAAGAAAATAATATGCAATATTTTAGTTTAATTTAAACAACGTTTATATTAGGGACTAAAAAGCGAAATATTAAATTTTCGAATCAAGTAAGAAAATTAGTTTTTATAAACTTTGTATATACTTTTGCTTTTTTAATAATTATATATTTTAATAATTATGAATCATAATTGATCGCACAGTATGCGCAATCATGCATACTTGTTTTCATACTTTTATGAAGAAATATACTTTTATGTCTTGATTTTTAAAATTCACTTTCTCCTTTTCCGATAACAAAAAAGTTTTCGGAAAATATAATTTTTAAAACATAAAAGTTGCTTTTTTTTTTTTTACAACATATAATTTGTATTTTAGTTGATTACAGTATTTTTATTTTGTGGGTTTTTATAGCAATTCATTTCCTCCTTATATTTACACATAATCCTTCACAATATCACTTTTGCTTAATACGCTGTGTTTCATTACAACAGATATTATATTAAATTATCTATTTGTCACTCGATGGTTGAGCTTCGAATTAAGGCCAAGCCAAAACTCGTACAATCAGTAGCTGAATTAACCGTTAAATTCATATTTGATTTCGATCCCACAAAAAACAAGCCATTATTTGTTACTCCAACGTTCAATTTTTTGCAGTATGTTTTTCTTCAGTTCTAATAATATCCCAAACAAAGATGCCATATCGGAAAAATTGTCCAGTGTGTTATACCAAATGGTACTTTTCTTCCTTTTTCGTTATTTAATATCCTTAATGTTGTAGGTGTTGTTGTAATAAGGTTTAAGGAGCATCAGCGACTACGACCATATTACTCCATATATACCGTCTATAAATTGAGTGCAATCTGTGGTCTATTTTCTGTTTTCTGAACGAAAAACCCGAGTCTTCAGGAGAAAATAAACCATGTTGCCCTCGCATGAGACCGATTAACTTAGCCACGTTGTGAAAAAGGACCATAAAAATTCCTCACGTCATCGACGGAACTCGAATTCAGGTCTTTTCCACCCGAAGACGGCCAATATTCTTAATTATACAAAATCAATACTTTTGATGCAAGATATTCCAGGAAATGAACTCTATAATTTTCTGTAGAACTGCTTTCCTCTTATGATAACATCACTTCGATGTTATCATAAGAGAAAGTGAAGCGCAGCAGATTGCATGCTGAACGTCACGTATTTTAAGCAAATTCATCGTGTATTAACTACTTTCCTTTTTGCGTGTTATTAGATAACATGGTGGGGTCAAGCAATAAAAAATCTCACTGTGTTTCCTTAAAAATAAACAACAGTTTATACGATAATTCATGCAGTATTCAATATGATTTCTTTAGGTAACGCACAGCGTGAATATTAATATTAAGCGCAGATGGATCTGGTATGTTTGGCTGTTGATTCTACTAAATCAAAAATTGATAGTGCCGTCAGTTGAAATAAGCAAGCGACATCAAGCAATTTTAAATAGGTTGGCGAAAGAGTGGTAATTAAAGACTGAGGTGTCCTTTATGTAAAAAAAAGGACTGGTTGTGGTACTTAAAAACATCGGATGAAATCTTAAACTTATGCAGAAGATTAATGATTATTGAGTATCAGATAGACGGCACTTGGATCTCTTACATTCTGCGTCACAGAAATTTGAATAATGTAGTTCAGCTATGGTAGCATGAATAATTCTAAGGAAGGAAAGTAATACATGCAGAATATAAAGATCTATCACATGAGCGATCATTATGATTGATTAAGTCTGACTGACATAGATTCATTGTCTAAAAGACAATGAATTAAGTTAAGAGGCACTGTGCGCTTTTAAATGGGGATAAGAAATTTGGTTTGGGGAAGCCTTAGAATTCCCATTGGTGGTTGGAACTAGCCTCGTGGTAGCTTGTTGGTATAGAGTTTTGCAAGTCACTGGTTACGGGCTTCATATCCTCAAATTTGCATTGAGAATTTTTAAACCAGGTGGTAAATTATGTGGAAGAACTAGTCAATCCATTGCGTGGCTTACCGGCAACAGAATATACGGAATTTACTGACAACTTATGGCGTTAGTTGCACCGCAAAAATTCTACCTTTAATGAAAGAGTAGATAGATTGAAGGAGGGATTAGATAAACATTTGGAAGAGGTTGATAAAATGTGAAAGCTGAGAGACATTTTAATTTGTTCCATTCCATTTCATTTTATTTTTTTGTTTATTATATGTATATTTTTTGACAGATGATGCTGTTCAGCTTTGTTTCCTTATGACGCTCTGTCGCCATCATTATTAAAAAAAAAATGAAATCCAGAATCAGGGGAAATTTTCTACTAAGAAAATAAGTAGGCAATACCATATTTTTCCTGTTTATAATCTGGCAAGTTTTCATTGAAAATACCAGACTCTTCACACTGGCTTATTTTTCATGCGCAGAAATTGTCTCCACCTTTTCAGTGTTTTCAATCACAGCGGGTGTTGCTCTCCTTTCAAATAAGAAGCCGTTCAAAAAAATCTTCTGCTATTTATTATTATTTTAAGAGTTTCGCCGCTTTAAAAACTATTCCATGGCATTGCCATCTCATCATCTAGTTAAAATAAACCTAGCAAGAGAGTTAAAAAAATGGAGCAGTTGAAACTTGTCTGAAAAGATGGAATGTTTCTGCTTCTTAATAATAAGACAGGGAAAAAGGGTGTCGTCCTTTCAGTGCAAACTTAAGTTTAAAGGGCCGTTTAAAAACATACATTAAAAGGGACTGTAACACCCATTTCTTCTGGTAATTCAGTTCTTCATCGTGCTATTGTATCTTCATATAAATACTCAACGCTTTTCTCGAAATATCTCGTGTCCATATCCTTCAAGATGGATCGAATCGCAATAACATGACTGTAACAGGTAATATATTTAAATTTTCACAGAAGTTTTAGGTCCATTGCATGATAGTTAATCATCCACTCTACACTGCTTAAACGCGACCTTTATGTACAAGAAGCAACAGCTTATATATCTTGGTTTTTAAAGCCACCTGGTCCATTTTTACATAGAAAGAAAACCGAATGCTGCACATCTCTTACTTAATATGTATATGTAAGTGTTAATCTTCCGCTGTGAGCATTCGTGTTTATAACCCATTGAGACTTTTGTCTGAAACGCTGAAATCAGTTCTAACCAGAAAATTCTAAAAGTATTGCGAAATTCCTATGTTAAAATTTGGTTGTAAAATCGTGAATATGGGTGCATTAATTATGTCATCTATGGACCCATTGTGAAGTCTAACTTATCTGTCCTAGAAAATCAATCGATGAAGTTCCACCCAGATTTTTCTTTGTGTAATAGTACCTTGTCTAGTTCAAACGGAAAAGATAACTAACTCTCTTAGGCACTTCCTTAGTAACTCGTACACTCCCTTTATTTTTATTTAGAAAATTTCGTGGGAGAAAATCTCCAGAAAGTCCATATAATATACAAATTTTCAGTACTCTCCAAAACATAAAATGATAAGATATAGCGACTGTTCTTCAGTATTTAGATTACACTTTGCACGTATCTTTCCAAATGAATAAATCCGCGTTTCTTTCAAAATAGTTATATCCTATTCCCTAAAACTGCAGCCGTTATCAATCTACTGCATGGTGGAAGTTTCCCAAACAATTCATATTGAGGGAAATGGACCATAATCTGGTCCAGTTGGGTTGGCAGATCGACCGTGTTTAGCAGTCAGGGACTTGAACCCCGGTTTACTCAAAGAGCGTGTGCTACTGCACGCCCGCTCAGATATTACCTATTATTACCTACTAAAAGTAGGTAGGTAATAGGATTAATGTCCTACGTCATTACTAATCATATTCTTGTACGCAGAATTATTTGTAGAATAAAAAGCACACAATAACATAAAAAAACACAAGATTTACACAGCATAAATCTTTATTAGCCTTAAAAACTGACTGTACAATGAAAATTGGATGTAAATAGAGAGATAGAAGAAGAATATAACAGAAACAATAAAATTGCTAGGTTTATAACGAGTTACCGCTGGTGGCGCCACCTGCAGGAAATGGAGAGAAATAGGAAAGGAATGAAATAATGAATTATAAAAAAGAACTACAGGCATTCAAGCAAGAGTCTCTTCATTTACTTTCATGCTTTTTTTTTTTAATCTGCTCATAAGCGCAAAAATATATATGTACAACATTTGGTTCTTACATAGTGATTTTTGGTTTCCATGGAGTAGCACTCACTAAACAACTACACTCCTTGTATTTCAGCGATATATATATATTTTTTGTAGACATCACTACTCGTACCTACCGCGTGTTGTGATATATCTACAGAACTTTTTTTTTTTGTACACATGTCAATTGCTTGAGTTAAGACTAATCGACTCGTGAGCTGTGTTCGACTATTTTACAAGCACCTCGATAAATTAGAATTATTGTTGACAACAACGGCCATCTACCGTAAAAGCCAGTGTTTTTTTTTTATTTTCTAATTTGCTGTATTTAATTCTACAGGCAACTCTTGGAATAATTGTAAAAATTCTAACAGATGCACGTTCAGCAATATAAACATTTTTGTCGTTAGGGGTCGCTACTGCTCTTTGTTTAATGTTCTTTTTTATAGCCTAACAGCAGAATTTTAAAATTAATGCATTGTTTAGCTTTATTTGTCAGTAACTTCACTGTAAAATGTGCTCAGTAAATACAAACGTTATAATGACCCAGTATAAACCCACAACATACAACTGATAATTTTTAATTTTCTATCTGATGTTTCTGTACTTTTAGGAACTACCTGAAATTTAACAGGTCTTGTAATGTTCGCAAAACCTGTTATATTTCACATGTTCACAAGACTAGTGTTTACATTTTCGCCATTTGCAAATATCACGATCTTAATGGTTAATTTTACTCCACTGCAGTAAATTAATCGCAAAATATATATAAATAATTAAAATGAATAGTGTTTAATAGTGTCATAAGTAAATTCAAGAATTTTAGTTTCATAAATCAAGAGTTTAAACAGAGCACATAAATCAAATGTTTACATTCACTTATACCATTTTTGTTGGAAAAATTCTCATTTCGTGCTATACGCATTAAGGTCATCAAATATTGATTTAACAAGTTAACATTAATTAATACGATTAATTTTAATGTTTGCAATATATGATTATGTGTTTATAAATATCAAATGTCATGTGTCAAGATATTCGAATTTGGGAAAATCTTAAAAATGAAGGCCGTTTCTGATCTATTCACGTTTTTCAAAATATTTGGAACATTAACCCTAAAATTTTCCTAGCAGGTCCTGGTTCTTCCATATGAGGATTAGTTCTACAAAATCTATCCAAGAAAAGTTTCACTTATATAGAAGATAAGCTTTTATATGAATTTCTTCAAAAGTTTCGCCTCTTTAATAATTTTTTTCAACAAAATTTATATCCGATTGTCTTCAGAGATACGTTAATATATTTTATCAATCAATCTTCTTAATTGAATGTTATCGTATAAGTCAAGAGTGCATTAATGTCAGTTATTGTCAAAATTGTTTAAATGTTCTAAAAGTAGAGATATAAGAAAGAAATTAAAGCATATAAAACTGTTTTTAAGCTTGACGAGATTAAAATTTTCAACAAGTTTCATATTGAATAAACCGAGTATATAAAATGTACGCCTTTATGAATCTAAAAGCATGAAGTTTAAAAATGAACTTCCTATTAATACTTTGCATAGTCTTCACTTCCAGAAAATAAAATCTATAAAGGAGGGGATTTGGACTTAGAAATATAAGTGTAGTCTGTCTTCTGAGGTTACCACAAATTATCCTTTATAATTTTTCTTGAATTATGCCTTAAAGTGCAAATACTCTGAATCTAAATCTCTTTATCTTTAATTCGAAGGATATTTTGATTCAGAATTATTATTCGTAACTAAAAATTTAGAGCGATTGTCTAGACCTGCCGTTATAGATCACAACAAAATTTATAAAACAAAACAGGGCAATTTATAATTCTTGAACATTCAGTGAACTGCTTCTCAAATTTTCAGGTGAACTTTTAATTTACTTTTAGTAACGTGGAAAATAAAGCATCGACAACAGCAAAAGCTATTTCATTACCATTTCTCTGATCTTTTCTGTTTCTTAAAGAACGTCAGATAGAAAATAGTGCTTCATTAAATTTAAAACTTGAACTCTCGCTTCAAAATCACGCGATTTCAAAGGAGTCTCGTAGACACCACGATCTGCCTTCCAAGGGTCCTAAACATTAAATTGCAATTCCGATGCCTGGCTGTTTTTAAGAAGCGTGGGAAACGGGAAAGATAAAATACGAAGCAATTTCTACAGCACTTAGCTCTAGTCTACTCTACGGTAGCTTATTGCATTTTTCTACATAAAACCAAGAAATGTGAACCATATGAAACTCTTCTACAAGAGTGGAAATGATCGTTCTTACAATGCATATAGGGAATGATTCTGTAACATTGTGTGTTGTCACAGACAATGAGGCAACATGGAATTGACTGTGATTACTTCCCATAGCTGTGACCAGCGCTTAACATAACCCAATTTTCAAATTTAATCATGAACCTAAAAGACGCAATATTTTGAACATTAAGAAATTATCCGTCCTCCTCTATTTTTATAAATAAGATGAAAGTTTTATTACTGTGATGTAAAGTTTTACGAAGGACTGAACATGAAAATAACACATTGTTCATGATTATTTTTAAATATAGTAATCATTTTAAGAATAGAGTTATAATGGATGCTCTTCCAGTTATTGTTATCATACTTAGTTTCGTTCTGGACAAAGAATGCATAGTTTAATACAGGAGGGGACTCAGGCCCAGATGGAACTCAGACATAAGGTCCCGGAACGCCTCGGCGTAGCTGATCAGTCTGCTCCTACTTTTATCGAAGAAATTTCTATTGCTATGAAAGATAGTTTCTGCTGTGATTTTTATTAAAACTTTGGTTTTTATTATTGACAAACAGAATCGCTTGTTAAAAAACAAATGATTCTGTTTGCTATAGAAGGGGCTTTTACAGCAAATTGAATCTGTTGTTAATAAACAAAATGGCCTTTTAGATGCTTCTAACTGTTGGCTAATAAAACTTGCAATTGTTGGTCCACAACTGCGAGTTTTGTAAATTAATGGTGAAGTTTTTTTTTTTTTTTTTCGTTATATATCTATTAAAGTTTCGTTACTTAAAAAGGGGGAACTTTCACTTCCACAGCTTTAACTTGAAAGCTCATAACATTAATTCTTAAAACTGTATATAAATAGAACCATCTAGTCCAGGGCCGTTTTGTGCCAGGGTGAAATGAGTGCAGTGTGCCCACATGGCCGATCTGGGAGGGCAGAATTATGAATCGACTCTCCAGTATGGTAAAATAATAATATAACATAACCTGCATCCGAGTAATCGTGATCCACAAAACGGCCCTGATCTGGTCACAGCCAACTTTTGTATGCAAGACATCACAGGTAAGAAAATTCCATATAAATTATGTGCAAAGAAAAAAAAAATATTTTAGCCTATCAGCTAAAACAAGTTTGTGCGGTGAACTGGATGCCTTTTCATAATACTGTGACTAGAGATGCAGACTACAATGAGAAGCATGAGTGCTCAGTCTCCTATGAAGTGAACGATGCCCTTTTTTATTTTAATGAAAATGAAAGCTAACTTGATTTTCTTCCTCATCTACAATGAAATGTTGAAGCGACTTGTGATAACATGCACGGAATGAAACGAGGATATTTTTCGAGGAGGATTCTCTACGTTTCGGGGGAAATTTCATCACTTGCAGAAGTATTCGTCTATCAATACCACAATCATGTCACACAAATTTCTCGATTTTTTCTTCGAATTCGCCAGAAGGAGTAGGTAAAGGAATAAACTATTACCACAGGTAGACCACAAAGGGGATTTCTTTGTGAGGAAAGGTATGCATTGAATGCGCTTCAAAATATATGAATATAACTAAAGCGAAAAGCACCAGTGAAAGGGACATTGGACAGATGTTTGCAACTCTCCAGATAGAAGAAATTTGATTTTTTTATTCTTTGTTTTCGTTGGACACAAAGCTCATTGGGTAGCCGCTCTATGGAACTATTCAGTCAGTTTCCCCAGTTTTCGACGGCCATCCTGAGTTAGGTTTTCATTTTTTTAAGTTAACGTTCCCATAGGCACTCTGTGAAAACTAACAGTTTACTCAAGTGGCACTTATTTTTTTTTTATTTGGCGGGAGGGAGTGAGGGAAGAAGAGGCATCGACGGAATTAATGGGGCAATGACGAATTAAAGGTAAGTACAGATGCAATCGTCTACCTTTGCCAAATATTCTCAGCATTCTCACACACTCACACACACACACATACACAAACGTACAAACAAGACACATGCACGTACACTCACATATACGCACAGACATGCGTACATACTACAACCTTCCTCACAACTTTGAAATTCTTTTCTGAAAGACGCCTCAGGAGGAAATCTATTATTGGTCACTCCTCCTCTTTAACAATACTAATCTTCTAGATAATCTCTTAGCGCTACCTAGCGGAAAATACAATAAATTCGACAATTGTTTTGTTTTTTTTTATTTTTTTGAAGCAGTTTGTCGTCCTGTTCTTCACCACTTCTAAAAACTAACGCTGTATTTTAGGACCTTTGTGGTACGCTCTCTTGTAGCGTTGTAGTGATATTTGAAGTTCTGAGAAATGATAGAAAGAGAGAGAGAGAAAGAGATGGGGAAGATGGGGAGAAGGAGAAACGAGAAACAGAGAAAAAGACACAGCTCCCTTTCCATGACATCAGCAGCGATTTCGATGATGTTTCCCCACCAAACAATAACAAAAGTTCCTTCTTCAACCCGAATTGCTTGTATGTGTACGTATTTTACCGTATCACATCTATATATATATAATCTCTATAAGCCTTAAAGAACCATCTTAACAAACTAACAAGTGATACGAACGTGTCCATTTTCTTTGAGCTTCCCCAAGTAAGCAGACTCCATAACAATGCATGCGCTTTGAAGAAGAGGGATGACACGTCCCTAAGACGCTTCCTCCTCAGAGTGGGATGGGGGGGGATTGTTGCTGTATCTACGTACATCAGCGTGACAACACTTCGAATTCACGGTATGAATATTGCTTACTAGTCCCGCCATCTGTTGACGAAGCTGGGATTAAATCAAAGTCTAACAAAGCTGGAACGTTGAGGATGGTGTGTGTGTATGTGTATTATACGGAGGTTGGCGATTGTGTGGAAGCGTTTCGGGGCCTGAATGGAGCAAGCACTTGGAGAGAATGAGGAGGCGGAAACTAAAGTTCGCCAACGCGGAGGGAGTTCAAGGTAAAGGCCACTGACAATATATCACCCAAAATCAGCTGTTCATTAAGCAGTATTCACAAATCCGCTGAGAGTCCAGTTCTCCTCTTGCGATGGCTTGATGACGGCAAAGGCGAGAAAGAATCCAAACGTAAATATTCCGAACAGTACCGGAAACACCGTCTTTGACACGTTGTCGATAGTCTTGGCTACCCGTTGCCTGTTATGTAAATCGGGAGTAGTGGCGAATAGTTGAGGACGTCGTAACCATGCGAACACCGAAGCGGCTGCCCTGGCTTTATCGGTCTGCAAGCGATGGTTGAGGTGGTTGTTGTCGAACGTTGAAAACTCCGGCGGAACCGGCGGGATGGCATTGGTCGTAATCTCCTGCTGCGTTCCGCAGTCAGATGCAGGTTTTCTGCCATTGCCCTGTTGAACAGGAGATTGAGCAAAGTCATAAATACAAGTACTCTAATAGGGCAAATACCCTGTACCCAGAAAAACTAGTAGGCGATGTTTCTGAATTCTGTGATATGGTGTTTTATCTGACGTTCATTTAAAAAGGTAATAACTGGCTTTATTTGATATTTATGGTAGTTAATTTAAAAATAAATGTCTTAATGTTTAAATATTATGTAACTTAGAAATTGTAATAATTTTAAAGCTCTAGATCATTGTAGAATTTCCGATATAAGTAATTATTTCATTTGAATTTATGTAGGAACTTATGAATTAATGTAGAATTTATATTTATTTCTTCCCGAACACAGAATTTCCACGTAGAATTCAGAAAACTCCGCCATTTTAGTTTATTTGGGTAGTGAACAGAATAAGACAATTTGTAAAAATTTTACTTTTTTTATATTCAAAAAAACTACAATAAATCTGTTAAAAAAATGTCTTATTTATGATAGTTATAATTAATGTTCCAATTAAAATTTTTAATGTCCATTAAAGATTTAATTATCAGAATTATTGTGTGATAATTAAAAAAAAATAAACGGGCTCCTAAATGTATTATAATAAATAAAACAAAATAATAAATTAAAATAATTTTTATCATATCGGAAATTAATGCAGTTTATAAATATTATAAATAAAATAAATTTATTTAATTTGTAAAACTTCAAAGGAATTATTTTAATTCATTCAACGAATATTTTAAAATTAATTTAACAGTTAGCCATGATAAAATAATTTTTTTGAATATTGAAAAATGTATATCAAAACTAAAAAGAAAAATTAAATTAAAACAATTTGATTTTTGCTTCACACAGTTTTTGGGTTGTAGGAAAATACTGAACTTAGAGAAAACTTTTACAAAGATAATATTGTATTATCTAACTCTTTCATAAGTTCGAAAATTTAAATAAATATATTTCTTAAATTCTATAAATGGGTTGTAGGAAAATACTGAACTTAGAGAAAACTTTTACAAAGATAATATTGTATTATCTAACTCTTTCATAAGTTCGAAAATTTAAATAAATATATTTCTTAAATTCTATAAATGGGTTGTAGGAAAATACTGAACTTAGAGACAAAGATAATATTGTATTATCTAACTCTTTCATAAGTTCGAAAATTTAAAGTAAATATATTTCTTAAATTCTATAAATAAGATCGTAAATTAAGTAAAATGCAGAATTACATACCTGAGACAGCGAAGACTGACTTCGTATGTTCTCTGGTGGTGGTGCAGAGGCTGGCCTGCTGGCATGGGGCAATCTACGATAAAGATAGTTTACTATAATGAACTCTAGCATTGATGCGTAGATAAAGAACATACACACTCCGTCCCACATATTCATGGCCGTCAAGTTGGAGACCACAGGCAAAGTGGATCGGAAACCGTTCGTGGTGGTACAAAAGTTCAACATGGTGGTCACACCAATCATCACACGAGCAGGCACTGCGTTGATGTCCAGCCAGAAGCTGATGAAGGAGCTCGTGACCAAAACAATGCCTGGCACAAAGACGGTGCTGATGTAGAAAGATTTATCCCTAGTGAACACAAGAAGTACCCTCAGACAGCTGTAGTTCCCTGAAAAAAAAAAATAAATAAAAAGAGGAAAGGTTTTTATCATGAATAAACCTCGCACTCCACTCAACTAACTTTCAGCCAGTCTCCTTCTACAAGAAAGTGAGGGCGCCTATATATTTTTGTTTGTAAGGATCAATGAAGAAGTAGTTATTACCTCTCCACGTGTATTGTCCATCACAGACTCCAGTGTCGTTCTTCACCAGATAGGCATTCTGTTGTCGAAGTGAGGAGGCACCACTGATTGACGGTTTGGTGACGGACCAACGTAACTCCAGCTCATCCTGCTCATAAGACACTGAAACAAAAATAAACGAGATTCATTAAAACATTCATTCGAATGGTGATTAATTTTAATATAGAAATGAAGTGCAGCAGTTATTCTTGAAACAAAAATTCTCACATGCCTTAAAATTTTCAATTCTGAAAGTTGAAACAATAATTCTTATAACAACCGAACATTAACTCGAATAATCGGCCAAAAGATAATTTAAAACTTGAAATTAAACAACAAGAATTTTTAAATAACTTCTTCATCATCATCAGCCATTTTCAATCCACTGCAGAATGAAGGCCTCTCCAGTAACTTTCCAGTCCCGTCTGTTTTATGCAATGGCCATCTATTTACTGCCCACGAACTCTTGAATTTCATCTGTCCATCTCCGTTGTTGACTTCCAGGTTTTCTTTTAACTTCTCTTGGGTACCATTCTATTATTTTCTTAGTCCATTTGTCATCATGTCTTCGAGATATGTGTCCTGACCAAGCCCATTTCAGTTCATTAGTTTTGATAAGAAATAACTTACACCAGTTGAATTTAAATAGGACTAGTTTATGCGTGGAAAATTCCTCTGCTCTGATAACAATAGTGGTAATAACAGTATTAAACTGTGTTGTATTAACACCTGCTTATAGCTCATGTATCCTTAACTGTAATCGTGCTATGAACTGACTATTATAATTCCAAAATCTCGATGTGGTATGATCAGTAGCTCAGGAGTTTCACAAGTCTTTTGTGAACCCCTGAGCTGGCCGTAACAGTCATGTTGCCTGGATTGCCTTCTTCTCTAGTAAACAATAAAGCAATAAAAATTTCGTAAATATAATCTTTGATGTGAATTCGTTGAAATAATGAAGAACCTAAAAGTACAAAATTCAGTGGATTGATGGAAGAAGATACGCATCTGTTAATCTTCCTTCGGATAAACTATCAAAACTCAAATTTTCAATTAGTTATTATGATATTTATATGATTGAATGCATGCGTTTCTTCTTAAACGAGATTTCCCATAAATGTGATCACTAGCGTTTAAAAAAATTGATTCCCAAAATAAACAGGCGAAATTTTCTATTCTCAACCCAATGCTGAGCTAATATGGGTCGAATCGAAGCCTTAACTGTACCTTACCAATCCTTAAGGTTGATAAGGTATGGTTAAGTACCATACCTTACCAATTTTCATAAAAATATTAATTGAATATTTTTCAGTATCATATTTAGAGTTTCAATATTATTGTTTTCGAAAATATTTTACAATATATTTATGACTCTGCACATTTTGTATCACGATTTTTACAATATATTTATGACTCTGCACATTTTGTATCACGATATTTTATAAGATATTGAAATATATAATGAAGAACTTACCACTTTCTAATGCAAAAGGACATTTCAGGTTGTCAAAGGGAAAAATCTGTAGATTTCCTTGACAGTTGAGCACCATACTTCTCCTGAAAAGCAGAGAATAATTACGGATAACCACTGATTATTTCAAGATCTGCATTCAGTGTATTGCTCCATCTGCTATCTGTAAATGTATGAAGAGAAATAGTACAATCAGAACCGCTTACCTCATCGAATACTCCACGGTTCCATCAGGAAAAATCCTGAGCGCAATGTTTGCCTGAAGGAGGGGAAATTTGAATTCACCATGCTTGATGAAATAGGTGTCCGGTATCCAGACACTGTTAGTGTGGTGAAAGCCATTCAGATACTTATGGCGACCTCCATCATTATACTTGAGCCTTGGATCGTGCCACTTCTGATGTAATAAAAACTCCATCTCGTATTTCTGAGGGGAGAAATAAGAACAAGTAATAAATGGATTGAGCAAGATAAAAACTAGAACAGAGAATTCAAAACTAAATATATTCAAAATGTATGTAAAATAAATTGATCAATTATCGCGATTCAGAACAAGTTACATCAGCAAGGCCAATATTAAAATTAATCTCTATACGATAAAATAATTTTATTCTTCATTTAGAAATGTTACCATCTAAACAAGTTGCTGAAATTTGTTCGCTCCAGTACTGTTTATCTATCCGTCCCCTTTGTACAATCGAATTTCCAGGAGCCAGTGATACCAAACTTTTCATGACCTTCTTTTTTGATCCAGAAGAAAGCTGGAAACTTTATTTGGATCCATCCATTTTTCCCAAAGGGACAGTTTACCAGACTTTTATCTGGCGGGGTTGTTTTGAATTTGCACAGAAGCAAATAAAGCTATGAGGCGTTAGTACATTTTATCTCTATTCTATGATTGGGTCTTATATTTTGCAGACCCTTGGCGGTTGCAGAGTTATAATTACCTTCCTACTCACAGTCGTGGAAAAGACATGAGTTCGAATCTCGTTATTGATGCGAAGAATTTTAATGTTATAGAGGGCCAAAAACCTACTGTGAAATATGTGCTTCGGGATATATGGACTAGCTAGCATGGTAAATGAAATATGATACTGTCGTGACCTTAAAATCACCTTTTGCTCCATTATACCGATAAAAATACTGTATTTTACGAAGGAGTTATTTATTATTATTTTTTTTATTATTTCAGAGTAATTTAGTAGTTATTCGAAGCACTCCCCAAAGACAGTTATCGGAACAGTTACAAAGCGATCTGCCCCTGGACTACTGAATTCAAGTATTTTCGATTGTGCCTCCAGGATAGTTGTGACACCAGTACAGAAATTTCCCCTCCCAGCGCCGAGTACTTCAGCTAGTTGGATATAAGTTAAAATTCCCAAAAGGAAAGTTGTCACCTTGAGAAAAATATGCCCATTTATTTCCACAAAATTTTGTATGCAGCGAAAATCAATGGGCACAAAGTTTATTCCCATAAACGTGGTCCCTTCTTCACATGAACACTGAAAGAGACTTTGTGCCGCTAGTGGGTTTGTCTATAAAATAGCAAAGCAGACTTTAGCCAAGAAAGTAAAGATTTTTAAGATAAAACGCACAGTGAGGAAGCTATAATAAATTGCCAAATAATATCAGTACTGTACAGAAAATTTAACTCATTGCAGACTTACCTCAGAATAAATTCGAATGATCTATTAAAAAGTAATGCACAATAATTGAATAGCCGAAACCTCAACCAAAAAAATCTCAAACGAAAGAGAGGCCCAGCCTTTAAAACTCACGGCTTTAATCTTTCTGATAATGATAAAAATTATATAAATACTGCGGAGTTTGAATAATTATGCTATATTTGATAAATTAAAAATTTTATCAACTTTTTGAATCTTTTTGGTTAGATCGGTGATGGCAAATGGTGGTGACGGCATAATCCGCCCTGCGAGAAAATCTATGATGAAGGTAACAATATTTGTGAGAAGTATACAAAAACACATTTTTAGGGTATTTATAAGACTTTAAAATCCAAATCATTAGTGAGTAAAACGTTGCCTCTGAGCGTATATAAATTGGTCGTCACTGGTTCATAATCAGTGATATAATATCCAACGATTACTCAAAATACTCTCCTCGCGCTCGCTTTAAATATGCCTTCACATAAGCACCTCAGTAAAGAATGGTAGCGAGCACCATAAAACCACAGAGAAGTTGTCTTCATGTTTTACTCAAAAATTCTCTAAGATTTCATATCCTTTTAGACCCCGCAATCTAACTTCGTCAATATATTAGGCAAAGACTGCTGAATCCTGACAGGAGATTTGAAGAAATGAAGACTTCAAGAAACAGCTGGAACAGCTGATAAGAGAGATAAAGAGAGTGCACGTATGTTTTTGTGTGTCTCTGTGTGTTTAGATCTTAGATGGAGGATGGTAAACATGTGTTAATCAAAATAATGAAATGTCAGGCTGCACTATAATGTGGTTCGTTGCTTTATGGTGTTGGATCCAAAAATTTTCTGAACAAATCTCTATATAGCATGCATCCTGATATGGACCTCGATTACCACTTAATATCGTCCCCTCCCTAATGCATTATCTGCATTTAGAAAATTTTAGACATATTAATAGAACATTGTCGTTAATATTAATTCAAAAGGCAATGTGAAACTCACCAAACTTGACTCATCTGGAGAGGAAAGAGTCAATAGAAGGACGGTTACATTGACGATTGTGAGTCCTGAAAAGAAAAAAAAAAAAAAAAACTGTTATCATGCAACGGCCATAAAAATAAAAAGCAAAAAAAGGCATAAATTGCGTACATGTTACCCTTGCTTTAAATCATATACGAATCAGAGCTACTTATCACGACTGGTATACAGACATGTTTTGTATCCAAAAGACAATGAACTCCATTATTATAACTTAGCCCTCCTTGTTTTCTCTTGTTAGATTTGGTCTGTAACTCCATAATTTTCATAAAATATTCATGGAGCCATATTATCCGCTGATAGTCCCTGTCCTTAATTTGACACAGACTTTTGTTTGTTTCTCCCAGAGATTTCAATCTTCATCTTTATTCCAGATGCTTGCATGAGAGACTTTTACAGACCCTATCTGCTACTTCTGATTGAAGACCCATTTCTGGGGTTATACAGAAGTAATCAGAGGCCAAAGATTGCCATCGATTGCTGGCAGCGTCATAAGTGAGCGATATGCACAGAGCTTCCTGTTTCCATTGTTTAGGTTGTGAATACTTGAGAGCAGTGCCTCCTGGGACCTACATTTATGTAGGTCAGAGTACAGATATAGCACGATATTGATCTCTCCTTGTTATTACATAAATGATGACGTCTCTTTTAAATCCTTTCTATTTTAGGACTTTTGCGTTAATGTCTGAGCTAGAGCAATCAAGTTTTCCCTAAACTTCAGGTCAGTGGAGATGAACTACCACGCTAGCATACGAACCATTTCCTGCACAGATACTCCATCTCCCTAAAGGAAACTATTGTCTTCTTAGGCAAACAGGCGATAGTAAACAAAGCTTCGTTGAGGTTTGCTGTTTTAGCTGATTTCATTTTCTTCGTTGATAAAAGAGTCCCTTTACTCATTATGAATGTCCCTCTTTTCTTGTAACACATAAGAATATTTTCTTACGTTATTAAAACTAAATATTCTTAAAGAATTGAATTTTTAAATTTAAAATGCAAAATTTTAAACAGTTTTCAAAAATGAAGCGTGTTCTTTTCAAAAATGGTTGTTATGTGGCGCCATCTCTCGTCAATAATAAAATATCCATTTTTGGAAATTTTATTATTATTAATGCCAAGCCGTGTATAGCTTGCTAGCGTATCTAGTATCATTTGTAACTATTTAAAATATTAAAAGTATTTATGGAATCCAATATAAAAAGTATTTATCGATTATAAAGAATAGAATATAAATCGAATATAAATATATTCGATTTAAAAAAAGTAGAATATAAATATATTTACCAAATATATATACGAATATAAAAAATTTAATCGAATATATAAAAAGCATTTATGAAATCGAATAATAGATTTGAATGTCGTGTTTCATCGCAGAGATAGTCCATGAAAAAAATAAAATCTCCATATGCAGTCCCTCAACCAAGAAAATATTTAGGATTACACAGAAGAATTCAAATCATAATTTTACTTCAATTCAAATCGTAATTCTACTTCATTACAAGAAATTAAATAAAGGATCTCATTACAAGTCACAAGACACAAATTCCAATTTGAATAGTGCAATTCTCTTCCACATTTAATGGAGCTATTGAAAAGAACTATAATGAAAGAGTTCAAATATCGGGTATTATGGTAACTGGATACTCCAGTATATGTAATTTAAAAAAATATGTATTATTTTTCATTATTTTTTGAGATCGGCCCACTTTGATCTTTTCTTTATCTTCTTTTATTTTTATCCAATGCTTCTGATAAATTTCTAAGAGTGAAAAAATAAACAGTCGAAGCATATTTTGCTGTGACTGAGAAAATTAAATAGAAAAAGACACGCAAGCCATAAGCAGATATTGGGACGATCAAAATACGAAAACCAGCTTTAGTGCCATAGGAGTAGAGTAGATGACTGCAAAAAATACTTTGATCAATAAACGATCCTATTTTCCAGTAAGCACGGCCACACCTGCCTCGTTAGAAGCCCAATAACCGTTCTGTGCTCCAAGATATCTCCCTTCAATCACGTTCCTTTGATGTCTGATCGCGTGGGAAGGATTTTCACAATCGTAACGACAGAAAAAACAGCACTACGGTGGAGTTGCAATTTTCGCCAAAATCGTTAAGGACACAAATCCTCCTCAACGTAATAGGTAAACGGTAGGAAATCTTTACAGGAGTATAAATCGATGAAACAGAACCAACATCGATCGCTCACATGGTAATTCACGAAACTGGAATTTTCAGCTAGTAGTCTACAACTAATCATAACAGTCCTACTCCTTTCCGTCTCCAAAAACATTATCCTTCTCCACATTTGAAAGATTATACCCAACTTTCTGGATACCATTCAATCTATATTACACAAACACACTCATTGGCCAAAATCTTTTGCAGTCGGCGTCAACAGGTAATTAAACATATTATTCAGATATATGATCACTAGTTGAGGACTTAGTGATCGTACCATGTGATTGATACCAAGTGGCCATACCATTTATCTGATACCGAGCAGATATCAGATAAATACTGCTTTCCTGGGGCTTCTTTATAGATCCCGTCATGGGGAAGGCAAGCGATCTTTCTGATTTCAGAAAGGTGTTAGAGTTGAAGCAGGGGCCAAAATTAAGAAAACAACGGAAATCACTGTCGCGTCGAAAGCAAAACCGTCTCAAAAATATTTAATTTAGACAAAGAAAGACCCATTTCCAATAGAACTGTATGGCAGGAGTTGAAGAATTCACATCTTCCTGTAAGAAATTGAAAAATTCGACTGGAGTGGTGTTGCAATCGGCTGTGGAACGGTGGAAAAAAAATCGTATAGTCTGAAGGGTTTCGATTTACAATTTTTTGCGCCAACAGTAGGTTGTAAATATGACCTGTATCCCATGAAGCCATGCATTCAGACTGTCCACAACTCAAGCGACAGAGAGAGAGAGAGAGAGAGAGAGAGAGAGAGAGAGATGGTATCGTGGTATGGGGTATGTTCTGTTGGTAAGAGCTTCAAGCGCTCATATCGTTAGAAGGTCGTGTCACTTCCAATAAATGTTTCTATTGTATCGGACCAATCTGATTTTGCAATGTTTCATTTTTATCTGGATTGCGAGGGATTCTTTCAAGGCGACAACGTAAAAATCCACTGTGCAAAACTTGAATCTGAATGATTCGAGGAATATTTACAAGATTTCCGTCATAAACCCTGGTCGCCTAATTCACCAAAGTTGAATCCAGTTGAGAATGTTTCGGATAAGTTGAAAAGGTCATTTCGGATTCACAGTTCTCTGCTGACCAATACAGCAGCTGACAAATATCCTGGTAGAACAGTGGCCATATCTGGAACTGGACTTCCTCAGACACTTAGGGGGAATCCATGCCACGACGTGAACTGCTGAAATTCGGGCAAAGGCTGGCCTTAGTAAATATTAATTATTAAATACTTATTTATTTTATTATTTTTTTCGGTTAGTGAGTGTATGTACTCGGTGGCAGCTAGTAGTATAAGAAAGTGGTAGTTGTAACTTGCGATTTGATTCTTGAAACTAGAAAGTTTAAAAAATCTTTACCTATTATTGGTATTACAGAAGTATTTTTAAATTTAAAACTGAAATATATTTATAAAGCTTTTACATGTGTGATTAAAACTGTACTTGGTTCCTCTGAATGTAAAAACACATCTCTTTGTGAAATTTTTATGACACTTAAAATTCCATCATCGCAGAAAGTACAGCGTTGTCTAGAAGCTGTGGCCAAGCTTAATAACCCTGGGGTCGGGGAGACAATAGAAGATAATCTTGAAAGGCGAGTATCGCATAAAATAGTCTTCGTGGGATTCAGAATCGCAATCTCTCAAAAAAATGTATATGTAAACTTTATTTAACGAATGCTGATGAATCTGGGATAATTTTCATTTATCCTCATTAAGAACTGTTTACACTACGAGGGCCATTTAAATATTTTCTTCGACAGAAAAATCAGCGATCCAATGCCATACCATAACAAGCATATCCTGAGCATCACATTTCTACCACTGTACTCCACAACTGGAAAAATACAGATCATGTAATTTATCTAGGTATTCTAATGTTTTTGATAACATAGTTATACATATTATCGCTATATGTATTATTTAAGGGGAATCTATCACATAGATTCCCCTTAAATCTTGAACCGGACCAGTGGCTAGACTTTATATCTAGATTTGCCTCGAACTCGGAACAATGTTCCGAGTTCGAGGCTACCAACAACTGGAATCCCACCTGATACGTTGTCTGCAGTATCAATCTCCAGGGAACAGCTTATGCTGCCATAAATTCTACACCGGCTTCTGCTAAGGCAGGTGCAGATGGAATACCCCAATTCATTATTAAATATCTTAGCCCATACATTTTGGGTCCCCTTCTAACTATTTTTAATGCTATTTTGTCAAGTCATTTCTTTCCCCAGCAGTGGAACATTTACCTTGAAGTCTATACCCAAAATTCAATCTCCTACTCTTCTTAAGCATTACCAACCAATCTCCAACACATGAAGTCTTCTAAAATTCCCAGAGAAGGTACTTCTCCCCATTCTAACTAAACAACTTCTTCCACATCAGCCTCATCAAATCCACTACCCCCTTTTTCATAGATCCACTATGACTAATCTCTTAGCCACCACCACCATTATCAAATCAAGGGAGACACTCTACAGTTCCTCATTTCACTCCTTCAAAATAGAATAATCAAACAAACGAGCGATGTGTCTCTTCAAGAGTGTCACAGGATGATGTCTTACTTGGGCTCTTGTTTACAGCGTTTATCTCGCCGTTTGTTGAGTCCAGGCATGATACTCTATGTTATGCTGATGATATGAAACTCCTCACACTGATTCCTCCACATGATGATCTTCTCATGATAACATCAATTAACAATATACTCCTGGAATTTGCAAACTATCTCAATCATTTGGACTAAAACTAAATACAGAAAAGTCTGAATTTGATATTCTCATTAAAGAAAACGCTTCCCATATTCAGCCAACACTATGTAATTCTCCTATTCCCATCGTCACGAAACATACTGATTTGGGGGTTGTTTTTGATCCTAAGCTCTGCTTTGGTAACCACATGGAAAAGCTGCTCACCCAGGCAGCTCGACTCCGATGGATGGCCAAAGAGCATTTGCATTATATTAATGAAGTAACGACCACCAGAAGATATATAGATTATTGTGATAGGGAGTACAGAGGCGGCATCCTTAAATTGTACTTCCCTGTCCCTGATCCTTCTCCTTGAAGCTCGCCTTAATACCGCCAGCCAGCAATATGATATGAAGATGGCTTGCCAACCAACCTTGCAGTTTTCCACTTACATGTTCTTTGTACATTGTGATGTTTATAATTGTATTATACTTTGAGTGTTGAGCTGTATTTACTTTTATTCTCAACATATGCATCTTTTTATGTTTAATTTATTAATTTCTTTTTCTTACATATTGTACTATTACTGTTAATCCCTGGCATTGTGGCCGTGAAGGGCGACATTGCAATGTATCCATTTGTATTATTATTATTGCAATAAAGATTTCTACTAGATAGACAGCCATATAAGTTTGTAGATATATTGCAAAAAAAAATCAAGAGAAAGAAATCAATGTGTAGGTTGGATAAAGATGAGTTGGTTCTAAGAATAGATGCACTGCAGTATCGTATTTAATGGCAGATACATTCTTGTAAATCAATAAAAAGTTTAGAAACTTTCACGATTTTGCTCTTTTTTTTTCCTTTTTCAACTCTTTCTAATCGAATCATAAGCAACCAGATGATTCCAGCAGGTTCCGGAAGGAAACTGAAGTGTAAATCTTAGTTTGGAAGAAACGCCCCTGTTTCTGACGTCATCCGGTCTAAGAGGAGAAACCCAAAGGCGTAGGGTCAGTCAATAATTCTGTACTTTTGTGACGCCTCGGGGGAATTAGCAGCGCTCTGACAAATCCAAAATCTTGTTAAGTAAAAACGTATCAATTCGCCTCCGGTAGAATTTCTTAGACATGAAACGTAGAAGAATTATTGTTAGGATTTAAACCCACACACTTTGGCGCGTTTATTCATCTCAAGATATTTCCTGATACTCATGTATTAACAACCAATATTGCAGCATCATCTGTTGGGATGTAATAAGCAATAATAACTTTGTAATAAACAAGCAGTAGTAAATTTGTTATGCATATCATTTTCACTTGCCTGTAGGACGAAATCTAACATCATAACGGTTTCGACGTATTAGGTCATCCAAGATTTCCTTATCATTCGACTTCAGATATCTGAAAAGTGAAAAGAACATTTCGTAAGTATAAATAATGAATCAATTGATAAAGTTTAAAACAATCAGTATAAAATAAGAAAAGTTTCTGTATATAAGAAATTAGAAGTTGAGCGAAGAATGTATTCAAGGATTACAAATCATAAGATTAAGATTTCTAGGTCATCGGTCAAGAGGTGACAAGCAGCTTAAAAGCAATCGGAAACCGTGTGTGTGGCAATTGCTGGGCCCAATTCTTTTGAATTTGTAGGTATAACCTCGGAGTATTCAAAGAGATCAATGTAAACATTGCCATTCGACTTAATAAGAGATCATAACTGCATTAATACCAATATAAACCCATCTACAAATAAGCTACAAAAATAGCTTAACCTGCCATTTATGTACTAGTATAACACAGGTGGCTGAAAATAGTTTGATATGTTTTGTTTTGTGTTTTTAACTGAGGTTTTTAAACTGGAAAAATGAGGCTTTAATCATTTGCGTTTCTTCAAAGTGGTGACTAATGAAAATGATGTGTCCCGTCGTCTTCATTGGTCCAATGTAAGTTCAAAGTGGGCTTTCGAGTGGCAACTTCATAGAAGAGTGGTTCTTGAAATGTTCTGAGACCATTTTCACAATCCCCCGGATAGTTCAGAAACCGAACTATCCTGGGTATCGTGAAATTTCCTTTTCGAAGTAGCGATCTTTAAATGTAATGTCGTTCAAATCACATCTAGAATTGTATAACCCATTTCTTTTAACATTGTATGTATTTCTCAAGTTCATGTTTTAAGATCAAGTAGGTTACAATTCAGAGATTGTGTTTTTAGTCAGGTTCCTGGATTTTATCTTTAAAATTGTGGTTTTGGGACATCCCTCTGAAAATGGATATGTGTAATACGTCTATGAACGTTTGATGAATTTGATGATGCTTTTCTTAGAACTGACAGTTGACTTATATTGTCATGTTGTAAGGTATTTTGGACGTCGATGCGTTAGTGTGTTACAGTGAAGCAAAAATGGCTGCTATATTGATACGAGGGATTTCCGAAAAGTAAGATAACACATTTTTTCTCTCGATTATATTTAATAATACGACATTGAAATTACACACCAAGAAATAAGTGAACATGCACTACTTCTCCACAAAGTCTCCAGTTTTATTGATGCACTTGTCCCAACGATGGATCAGTTTATCAATACCAGTACTGAAGAAGTCCGTGAACACACGCAGTAACCAACATCGCACCGCTTGATGAACTTCCTCATCCGTGGGGAAATGCTTTCCTGAAAGGTGTTTTTTCAGAGGGACGAACAAATAGAAGTCTGAAGGCGCTAAGTCTGGGCTGTAGGGTGGGGGGGATGTGACAGAGTTTCCCAACGGTTACGGCGCAACCACTCACGAGTGGTGTGGGCCGTGTGTGGAGTTGCGTTGTCGTGCAACAAAATCACGCCGCTTGTCAGGAGTCCTGGTCGTTTGCGTCGAATGTTGGCATTCAGTTTTTCCATCGTTGCACAGTAAATCTGTGCATTGATTGTGCCTCCCTTCGGCAAGAAATCCACCAACAGAACGCCTTGGCGCTCCCAAACCGGACACTGGGAACAGTTTTGAATTTTTTGCCCACAGGAGATTGTGGATGTTTCCAGGTCATGGAGTCTTTTTGCTATCCGAGGTAAAATGATGCTGTGACTATTCGAGAGAAATTTCTCTCCGACGAAGGAGAGAAATTTCTCTCCTTCGTCGCTGTATCGCAACAGGTTCTCCAGACACATCCTCGTGCGTTTTGCTTTGTCCTCCTCTGACGATTGCCGGGACGCCCAGCAGCAGCACACATTTCAAAAGCTAAGGACACCGTGAATCAGTTGACTTACTCACGTTCACTATTTGTGCAATTTCACGCAGTTTCACCCGCCTGTTCTCAAGAAAGATGCCCTTAATGCGCGAAATGTTGTCTTCTGTCTTGCTCGATGAAGTCCTGCCCGCCCGATGTCGATATTCAATGTCCACACTGCCCGCTTTAAATTCATTACACCAAAAAGACACCTTCTTCTTTGTCATCACCTTTTCGCCATATATAGCAACAGAGTTCACGGTGAATGTCACTTGGAGAAGACCCTTTTGCTTAAAAAAAGCGAATAACTTCACGAACACCTGTTTTGGACCACACTCGCACGGTAGCCACAATTTTGCAACTGGAATCTGCTGTGAGGCGACAGTACTGCAACACTGCACTGGCGGTCTTTTTGAACGTTAACATTCATATCAACAGTTAAAAACAAGAAACGAGGCCAGTTTATGGTTACTGAATGATAAATCAATCAATCTGTAACCTTGCTACTTGCAGTGGATATAATGTTATCCTATATTACAATGGAGTGTCCTTGCAGCCAACGCAGTGGAAACCCAATAAGGCTGTGAAACAGCAGATGCCTTTACTGCTAACACTGTGGATGCACAATTCAATTTCCAAACAGTACAGCCTCTCTGCAGACGCAGTGGACAATAGCGTATATCCCAAGTTTTAGGCAGTATCCTCACTGCTAATGAGTGGAAAGAACAAATATAGATTTTAATATATAGATGCAACAAAGGGAGAAGTTTACAAGTTGCAAAACACACTTAATATATGGGAATTTAACTGTAACTTGGAAAATTAACGAAGGGACACAATAAAGAAAATATTGGTGAATTGACATTTAAAACAAAGATACAAGGGGTTTCCGAAAAGTAAGGTAACACATTTTTTTTCTTAATAATGGTGAAAGGGGATGAAAGGAAACGCGGTGGGCAGAAATGAAAAGCCGTGATCGTGGATAAGGCATATGGCTTTTGCAACCGGAAATGGCTGGAGAGTTTAAGAATATGTTCGTCCGAGTGCGACAGTCTTAATAGGGATAAGGGCTGTCGCATTCATCCACTCTTTGAAGCCCTTATCCTACGAAGAGACAAACGGTTTAGAGTGGCCCATCCATTTTCCGGTTCCAATGCACGAGAAGTGAACCGTGCTCAGACTCCATAGTTCACATCGCAGACCTGCTGAGCTGTGTGGTACATGTAGATTGTCGGTCATCCTGCAACCACTATAGCTGATGAAGGCGGCCGCTGCTGCCGAAAGCTCCTGTATTAGTGGTTTTAAATAACTTTCATCGCTTTTAATTTTATATATTTTATTGAATTTTATTCTTGTTATATAACATTTATTTTAATATTTTAACATTTAGTTATACAATCAGTACGCATGTATTTTATTTTATTTTATTTTATCATAATAAAGACGTTTTACAGATTCGAGTCAGTGTTATTTAGTAGCATTACAGATGAATTACAAAGTTTCTGACTCCAGAGGCCTTTTCAATGAAAAACTGTATGTCTGACGAGAGTTCTGTCTCTGTAGAAATGCCTGGCGACCTAATTTTGGACCTTGCTCATGTGGATTCTAGCTTTAAAGAACCTTCGGTGGTTCTCGAGAAATTGATGGAGACCAATTCCCTCCCTTGAAGAAAAACGAAAAAGCTCTTCACAATATAAATAATTCTTTTGAATCGGAACAGTCTGGAAGTGCTGCCATATTGGATTATATGTATGTACTAAACTGAATTTATTGGACACAGTCAAGGAAGGAACTAAGGTAACACCTTTGACAATTGTTGAACTTTCTAAAACTTGGAATAACTTGGAGAGACTTGTCTTGGATTTAACTTTGGATAATGAGAAGCTTAGAACCAAGTTGGAATTAGAAACTAAAGGAAGGAAAGAGCAAAATAAATTGCTGTCTGACGTTCAGGCACCTACCTATGCAGGCGAAGGTGTGACTGCCTTAAAGGCCAGCAAACAAATACAAAGAGGCATTGGTGTCAAGGTTACACAATCTAAACATCTTGATGAAAGCTGATTCTAACAGCTCACGTAAAACTAGTGAAGAGTGAAGTTACAAAAGGTTTCAGGTCAGAATTTAAGTGTTTAAAAATTAAATCAGTAAGGAAAATAGCGATAAAGGAATAATAATTGAAACTGCAACAAGTAAAAAGATCTTGAAAAACTTAAGTGTTATAACAAATTTAAAGAGTTAAATTTTTTAGTGGGTCTCCCTAAGAAATTAAATCCCACAGTTATTGTGTACGGCCATCCATAAAGACGTAAGTGGTCTGGACTTCTTAAGTGATTTATACAATAAAAATTTAGCCAAGCAGGGCATATCAGAAGAAGAATTTAAGAGCGATGTTAAGGTTCGTTTTAAATTTAAATCTAGAAATAGAAATAATATCCACTGAGTCTTGGAGATGCCAAATTTATTTAGGAAAATTCTTTTGGGCTTAGGTAGTACATATTGGCTTTACTATACAGTATAAACAGCCAATATAAACTACCCAATATAAACTTAGGTAGTTTACATTGGCTGGTCCATTCATGGTTCGATAGATTTCTTGACAACATCTCGCTGTATTAAGTGTCTGCGCTATGGCCGTTCGGCCAAAAATTGCCATCAATTTGAAAATACCTGGGGACATTTTGGTGGCCTGGGGCACTAGACTGAGGAATGCCCGAAAGGAGACGAGCCGTGTGATGTGCCCAAATTGTGAACAGAGGAAAAGGAAATCAGATCATTTATATAGGGATATTAAATGCCCTGAATTTGTGAGAGCCCAAGAAGTGACTAGAATTCTGATCGATTAATTTTAATCATTCTGAGTTTGTTATCACTATCTTACAACTAAATTGTCAACGTTCTTTGGCGGTTATGGGAGATTTGTCCAAAATTATAGCACAAAATAAAATTCAACCGTTTGGATTGTAGGAATTATATTCTTTCAGAGGTGTTGTTAAGGAGCTTACTTTTGGCTGTCGGATTGTCTCTTCCACACTTGTGTGTTATGGAGCCTCAGTTTGGTGTACAAAGGCCATCCTGGAAAAGAACAAGCGTAAACTTGACTCAATACAAAGATTCATGCTGTTGTCTATCTACAGGGCATGTCGCACAGTCAGCACCCCTGCCCTACAGGTTATTACTGGATGCTTGCCACTCTATCTTGAGGTGATTAAAAGGGGACTTTACCATCGATTAAAGAAGGGAATTCAGACACAGTTGTTAATTCTTCAACTGCAGCTTACCAATGACATGAAACAAGAATGAAAACGTATCTTCGAACACCTTCAAGGACTTTGGCAGCATTCATGGGAAACCACGCCCAAAGGAGAAATTACCAGAAGATTCCTCCCATCCATTGACATGACTTTCCCAAAGTCTCCTTCCTGGGTTTCACCTGGTCTGCAAGTTACATTCCTGATCACAGGACATGGGCCCTTTCAACAGAAATTGACAGCAATGGGGATTGAAAGCAATCCATTCTGCCACTGTGGCGAAAAGGAGTCATGGGGGTATCTCATGTATGAGTGCCCTGCTTAGCATTAGCATTAGCATTAGTAGAGGCATTTGATGCAAGAAAGCAAGCTTATGCAGCATCAGCCAAAAAAAAAAAAAAAAAAAAAAAAAAAGTAACATAAATAAATAAAAATAACCACTTCCACTTCACCCCTCTGTTCGTTCGAAATACCTGTCCAGCTGAGCCTTAAACTTATTTAGGCTATCAACTTCCACGACAAGGGATGGAAGTCTGTTCCACCCACCAACCACCCGCTGGCTAAAGGCAAATTTCCGCACATCTATCCTACATCTGTCTTTCCTCAATTTGAATTTATGCCCTCTCAGGTGATTTTTCTGAGCTAGAGGATTTTTTTTTTTTTTTTGTTCTTTTTTTTTTTTTTTTTTTTTTTTTCCATGTTTTATTGGGCCATCAAGTATACAGTGTCTATCCATCCATCCACAGCTAAAAACTGCACACTTGTACAATGGAAGCTCTCCGCAACAAGTAAAAGTGAATATTGCAAAATTATGGACTGAATTCAAAACAATGAACATGAGAAGAGGCAGTTGGCGCCTCCGTAGCCAGGTGGGAAGAAGCAGCAGCAGCAGCAGTGTGTAGCACACGCTTCTTGATTAGACCGGGGTTCGAGTCCGTCACCACCAAATACGAAGGATGCGGAAAGGTCAGGGAATGACCACCGCATATCCCGGAGCAATATGGCCTTAGTTGCTAATGCTCCTAAAAACCAAATAACAATCAATCAAGAGGCAGTTAAATTCTTCTACAATCTTCAACTGCAGTCTACTGAACATGACAATTAGTGATATGATAAGTATGACAATTGAATCTCTGAGGTGAATAGCAGAGGATGGAGGACCAAATAAATTTAAAAAAAAAAAAAAAAAAAAAAAATTATAATAATAATATAATAAAAAAAAAGGTAACTATTAAAATTTGTTAACAAATTATAGGTTAAATACTGCAGGTGAGGTGAAGTAATAGTAATATGTGATTTAAAAAATTTACAAAAATCAATTTCAAAAAAAAAAAAAAAAAAACTAATTGAAACAAAATATACTCATTTGCGCAGCATTAAAAAATAGCAACAGTAGGAAAATATGTATAATAAAAAAAAGCAAATACTTGTTTAAAAAATTTTTTGCATTCCAAATGTTCTCATGGTCCATTTTTCCTTCTACTTCTATGATCCATATATGATCCAAGTGAATGCCACAGGATGAAAAGAAAACATTAATACACAACACTTTCACAGTGTACTAAACATGACACTCCAAGACACCATAACCATAGGAAACTTTAAAGGTTTTATCGCCTTTTCCCCTTTGAACGACCTTGAGCTCTACCACGAGCTCTACCACGAGCTCTACCCCTTCGTGTGACAGGTGAACTGCTGATTTCTTCTTTGCTTGGTTTCTCTTCAGCTTCATCATCATCACCTTCTGCTTCATCGCCATGGTCAGAATGCACAGTATCAGCTGCTGGTTTATCATCTGCTTCTGTATCCTGGGATTTTTCTAAGTCTGCTGTCTTTTCTTGATGATCCATGCTATCACCAGTACCACTAGTTTCCATAGACTCATCCTGATCTTTTTCAGCTTCTCCATCTTGCATATCGGCATCAGCCTTTTCATTGTCACCAGAATTTCCTTCAACTTTTGTATCCATAGGTTCATTTTCAGATTTTTGTTCAGCCTCTTTTTTCTTTGCCTTCTCTGCCTCCTTTTCAGCAGCTTCTTTAGCAGCTTTCTCAGCAGCCTCTTTTTCTGCTGCTTCTTTGGCTGCTTTTTCTGCTGCCTCCTTCTCCTTTTCAATTCTTTCTTGCTCTTCGGCCTGACGCTGTCGTTCCTCTTCTTGTTCCATAGCAACTTCCATTGCTTTTGTATATTTTTCAGTATGCACTGCAGATTTACAGTGGATTACACGAGCCACACTAGAATCTTTGAAAAACTTGCGACACAGCTTGCAGAAGTATCCTGTTACAGCCACAACAAATACTTGTCCTAATGGCTTGGGCTCTTTTGTCTTCTCACTTTTAGAATCCTTTTTCACTTCAGTTTTATCATCAGCTTTATCCTTATCTTCTTTGTCTTTGTCTTCAGTAGTCTTATCCATATTCTTGTCTTCATCTTTCTCAGCCTTTTCCTCCTCATTTTTCTCCTTAGCTTCCTCTTCGGTACCACCATCTTCTGCAACAGCCTTTTCTTCAGCATTTTCTTTCTCAGCCTCTTCCTGTTCTTTTTTCTCTTCGATTTCTTGAAGCCGCCTTTCTTCTTTCACACGGGACTCAGTTGCACACTCGTCATCATCTGAGCCAGACTGTAAGTTCTTCAAATAATGGAATTCTGCTGATTTATTCTTGTGATCTTCAGTTTTACAGTGATCTCTATATTCTTCTGGACTGCTGAATCCCATTCTGCATGGTCTGCACTTTGGATATTTCTTATCACGTTTTCTCCTGTGTTCTTTGGTACGTCTGTGTGATAGGAAATTACCAGTGAAAGAGCATTCGCAGACAGTACACCAATTTCCAGACCTCCTGCCACTGCTGCCACTACCACTTCCTCCTCGTCTAGAGCTTTCCCTTATTTCAACCATCTTCAGGTGTTGTTGGGAGGCTTTCATTCTGGCCTCCAGAGCTTGTGTTTTCTCTCGCTGTAGCACCAGCAAAGTTTCCATTTTCGATCTGTGGGCCCTGCTGTTCATGTGATTACGAAATCTGTCAGAAGTAGAGCATGTTATTCTACACACGTGGCACACAAGTGGCTTTTTCCCTTTTTTATCATCATTGCTTGTATCATTCTCTTCTTTCCCATCTACATCCTTATCTTTGGTTTCCAATTCCTTTTCCTCATTTGCATCCAATTTTTCCTCACTTTTTTTGCCTTTATCTCCTTCTTCCTCTTCTTCTGATTCCCAACTATCATAGTCTTCGATATTGTTATCTGATGCATCATCTGTTGGTTCAGCAGGATTATACGGTTCATCTCCCTTTTCATGATCTTTGTCAACCGATCGCGACCTTCGGTCATCGCTTGTTCCTCTGCCTGGACGGCTTGAAGGTCTGCTGCTTCTGCTGTCCCTTCGACGACGACGCATTCTGTTTCTTCTATCATCAAGGTTTGGACGCTTACTACGTGGACCACCCACTGGACTTCTCTGTGGAGGACGCTTGCGCATCTGTCCCCGACTAGACATCTGTCTGTTTCCTCCAGAGAGTCCTCTATCATTGTAGTGACGTGATGGTCCCATTCCATAACCCATGCTTCTCATGTTACTCATTTGTCCCATTCCTCCTCCAAACCCACCTCCAAATCCACCTTGACTTCTGCTAAAACTACTACCCATCATATGCTGCATACCATACTGGCTATCCATGCCGTAACCACCACCATATCCTTGACCATATCCACCACCTCCCATGCTTCCACCCATACCAAATGGTGGACCGCCCTGCTGCCAGGGACTCCCACTATACTGCTGCCTGTAGGACATTTTCATTTAGAAAAATTTCTGTTGGCTCCGTCAATGTAGAAAATGTTAAGATCCAGAAAAGCAATGGCGGCAAATCTACGCACACACCAACAATAGATGAAAGCAATAGAGCCCTTGCAGTAGCTGGGAGACAAGACGATGATTGTAGGCTCAAATTTTTTACTGAAATCCAGGATAACCCTCGTAACCATGAAACATACCTGCTTCAGAATGAAACAACATACAAAGCTTTAACGAGTTACGCACAAACTGTCTTTACCATCAGACGGGCAAAGTTTGCTGAACTTAGAGCTGCTCAGAACAACGACCTTCAAGTGCAAACACAAACTGGGGTCGGATAGCACTTTTCCAACTGATAAAAGTGTAAGACTGAAGATTAAAATACTATGCTGGCATCATCATGGTTGGCACTCCTTGAAAAGCCGACTCCCAGAGAGTGCTTGGCCTTTGGCACTCGCACAGTGGCGCCTGCCCCTGTGACTTTTGATCCCTCTACCCATCCCCTATTTCTCCTTACTCGGGTGGACTGCCTTCTCTATCTGTCCACTTTAGCTTGTTCCTCACATTCAGACCCCCCCCTTCCTCTTGTTCCCCAGGCCTTCTCTTCTCTTCTCTCTCTCTTTTTTTTTTTTTTAACTTGGTCTTCGTCCAGGACGCTCAGGCGACCCTGGCGGAGACCAGCCAGAGAATAAAGGCCAGCCTGGCTACCTCCTAGCGGTGTGTGCGGGCAACGTGAGGTCTCACCAGGGGTCCTGTGGCCAAATGCCTGGACACCCAACAGAACCTAACGCAATATGTCATATACAACAGACAACAGTTTTCTGGCATTTACAGTAGTACTGTATTTCTTCACAGCGTACATATGGCGCAGATATGAGAAATCACAGGTGGCGCCTAACCCTAACACTATGCACACTGTCTCTTCGGTTGAGTCTGCGCATGTAGCACAGTGGTATCATCACCATCCTCCCCACACAGGGTGGAAAAGGTGTGGTCTGTTTTCACTCCGTGGCTGAGTTAGTCGGCCTTTTCAAGGTTAGCAAGGTTTTTCTCCAGAAACTGTGGTTTTTTCGTCCAGCAAAACAGGCAAATCGACTAGAGAACACACGCAATTTACAGACACAAATACGGGTTAATGTAATCAATTATGGGTAACCCTAACATAATAATTTGATTAGTTTGTGTTTTTTTGTTTCTTCGGTTGACACACAACAGAACCTAACGCAATATGTCATATACAACACACAACACTTTTCTGGCATTTACAGTAGTACTGTATTTCTTCACAGCGTAAATATGGCGCAGATGTGGGAAACGACAGGTGGCACCTGACCCTAACACTATGCACACCATGTCTCTTCGGTTGTTGATGCGCTGAGGGACCGAGGTTCTGCTGCATCTAGGGCGTGGGCTGCCTTGATTGTTGCAGATCCTCAAGTCACCATTACAAAAATTACTAGTTTATGTAATAAACATGGTTGTCTGGAAGTTTCTTTTGGCAAATTTTATGCTATTTCACTGTGTGCTCAATGCAGCCAGCCTCACCAGTCCATTGAACCATTCCTCAATTATATCGAGCTGGTGCTGATTAAACTTTTTGGTTGCCCGATCGTTGTCATGATGGACGCTAATGCCTACTTACCACTTTGGAACAGTCCATACTTTGATTCAAAAGGGAAACTTCTTGAAGAATTGATTCAATCTAAGAACCTTACCTTGTGGAATGGTTTAGGCTTGTGGAATGGTTTGGAACCTTACCTTTGGAATGGTTTGGTCCTTGAGGCTGTCACAGACATTCTCTCAGATATGCCAGACAAGCTGTACTTGCTACCTGGGAGTCTAAAACGCTGATGGAACTGATATTCGGGTGACACTCAAGTCAAAGTGGACCCAATTTCGGCGAAGTCCGGACGGTCTATGACAGCCAAATCCTCTGCTTGCACCTTCACGATGGTGGGACTGTTAGTAATCCTGGGTATAACCTTCATGCACAAGTACATGGTGGGTGACCACCCAGGTGTGAACCAACGTAAGCAGGGGTCGAGGTGTGGCGCCCACACCACATGGAGGAACGCCACCCCTCTATGTTACCAGGCAGTACTAGGTGGTAGATGACTCTCATCAACCGGTGAAATACCACCACTTTGCTTATTGGAGGCTTGAAGTGGTGGAACCCATGTTTAGTCTCTAGAGCTAAGTTCCGACCAACCCTTCCCTATCTTTTCCATCATGCAGTATGATTGATGATTTTTGAGGTTATGATGAATGTCGTGGCGAGATCCAATATTCCTTACATTTCGAGGGTACAGCTCTAAAACGGTGTTCGCAGGCCGG
Source organism: Mastigoproctus giganteus (assembly GCF_048544385.1). NCBI lineage: Eukaryota > Metazoa > Arthropoda > Arachnida > Uropygi > Thelyphonidae > Mastigoproctus > Mastigoproctus giganteus. The sequence continues at coordinate 48,009,178 of NC_143583.1, forward strand.
CCGCTAGTTAGTACACCGGACTGAACCTATTGGTAACTCTCTAGGAAGCTTCCGGATCAGCTAGTGTATAATCTTGCTACCTCTACTCTGCCAGATAGTGACTGGAGGGAGTCCGAGTAGTGTGTATGCGGGGAGCATTGTCGAGGCCACGTTATGTCAAGGATCTGGGTATATTCTTACCACGTGTACGCCATATCCAAAAATTTCATTACTTCATACAGCATGTCCCACCCACTTTTTCTTACTATTGAATACACCATGAATTGTCAAAATAATAGAGCAAGCTTATCTGCGAAAACATCTAAACCTCCCAAGGACTTCCTAATTCATTTCACAAATATACGTGGTCTCAATTCTAATCTCAACGATGTCCATTTCCACTTGCAGTCTTCCAAACCCCATGTACTTTTTCTGACTGAATCTCAGTTATCAGTTGATTCAACTACTGCTCATCTCAGATGTCCAAATTATTTGCTGTATGATTCCTTTCGCCTCAAAGGTGGTACTTGTGCATATGTCCGTTCTGATATTCCCTGTCAGAGACTTGGCAATTTGGAATCTCCTCTCTTTGATCTTCTCTGGCTTAAAATCTCTCTACCTCATTGTGTAAAATTCATCTGTTGTCTCTACCGTTCTCCCAACTCCACTAATCACTTGGAGCTCTTTGACTTCCTCTCTTTGCAACTTGACTTTCTCCAGTCCAACTTTCCTAACAGTGAGGTAATTTTCCTTGGTGATTTTAATGTTCACAACTCCAGCTGGCTTCCGTTTTCTAGTCACACCGACCCAGCAGGTCGAGATGCTGAGGCTTTTGCAATTACTAATGACCTAGCACAGATTGTTCATTTACCTACAAGAATACCGGACAATCCTAATCATACAGCCAATACGCTTGATCTTTTTCTCACAAACAACCCTTCTAAGTACAAGGTTGAAGTGAGAGGTCCTTTAGGCGCTTCAGATCACAACTCGGTGATTGCCTCTTCTCTAATGGAACCTTTATCTCATGGCTATTCCCAACCTCGTATTGTTTGGCATTACAAGAATGCAAAATGGGATGATCTGCGAGACTTCTTTTCTTCTTTTCCTTGGTCTGATTACTGTTTCAAAACTTCTGATGTCAACGTTTGCTCAGATCGTGTCAGTGAAATTATTCTTGCAGGAATGGAATCCTTTATCCCACACTCCACTTTAAAATCTCGTCCTTTATCTAAACCTTGGTTTTCCAATAAATGTGCTAAGGCTGTCCAAGAGAAGAACGTTGCATATCGTAATTGGCTTGTTTCTAATTCTTCAGTTTCATTTTCTGCCTACACCAAAGTTCGCAACAATTGTAAAGCAGTTATTAATCAGTCCAAACTCGAGTTTGAACAGGCTAAGAGTAGAAAACTTGCTTCTTGCCCTAATGGTAGCCGAGCATTCTGGTCTCTTGCCAAAGCTATTGGCCGCAACTTTTGCCCATCTCTGCTCCCACCTCTGTCCAAACCAGATGGTTCTGTTGTCACTTCAGCCAAGGATAAAGCTGACTTGCTAGCATCCCATTTTGCTTTGAGCTCATGTATTAATGATCTTGGTAAAACACCTCCCACCATTCCTAACACGCTCCATTCAATGCCTCCTGTGGTCTTCCGTCAAAAGGATATCAGAAGGATTTTGATGAATCTTGATGCTAAGAAAGCTCCAGGTCCTGATGGTATTTCTCCACTTGTTCTCAAAACATGTGCTCCTGAACTTACTCCTATTCTTTGCCGCCTTTTTTCACTTTATTATTCCAAAGGTGTTTTTCCTTCTGCTTGGAAATTTGCTCATATCCAGCCAGTTCCTAAAAAGGGTGACAAATCCCTCCCATCCAATTATCGTCCCATTGCAATTACTTCTACTCTTTCTAAAGTAATGGAGAAATCAATTAACCGCCAACTCTTAAACTACCTAGAAACCTTCCGTCTGATCAACGATCACCAGTATGGATTCCGTCAGTGTCGATCCACTGGTGATATTCTGGCTTATGTTACCCATTTATGGACCAATTCAATGGAAAGGTTCGGTGAAACACAAGTAGTTGCTCTTGACATCTCAAAGGCTTTTGATCGTGTTTGGCATAAAGGTCTTCTAAACAAGCTTCCATCTTATGGTTTGCCAACTGTTTTTAGTAATTGGTTATCCAGTTTTCTCTCTGATCGCTCACTGAGGGTGATGGTAGATGGCTCTCTGTCTTCTACCTTCTCCACTAATGCCGGTGTCCCCCAAGGTTCAGTTCATTCCCCCACTCTTTTCCTCTTGTATATCAATGACCTTCTTCCATTGACTGGAAATCCTATCCATAGTTTTGCCGATGATAGCACATTGCATTCAACTTTCCATTTTGAGAAACCTTGTCCAGCTCAATCAGCTTCAAGTTCTCGAAAATCTGCTGCCAATTCCTTAAATGCCGATCTTCAGGTAATTCTCCAGTGGGGCAAAGACAACTTAGTTGATTTCAACCCTTCTAAAACTCAGTCTTGTCTTATATATCGCAAAAAGGATTCTTCTGCTCCTATGCTTATCTTTAGTGACACTCCAATTTCTAGGCAAAAGGATATATCTCTTTTGGGGATTACCCTGACTTCTAATCTCTCTTGGCACAAGCACATTACAAATATTGCTTCCTCTGCATCTAAAAAACTTGGTTTTCTCTTTCGCTCTTGGCGTTACTTTTCTTCCAAACAGCTGCTCACTCTGTATAAATCGCAAATCCGCCCTGCCATGGAATATTGTTCCCACATCTGGGGTGGTGCCCCCAAAACCTCTCTCAGGCTTCTTGATTCCATTCAGAAGAGGGCAGTTAAGTTAATTAATGATTCATCTCTAACAGAGTCTCTCCACTCGCTTTCTCATAGACGCACTGTTTCTGCTGCTGCATGCCTCTTCTACAGATACTTCCATGGGCACTGTTCTTCTGAATTGGCTTCTATTATTCCCGCTCTCTGTTTCAAAACAGTCCGAACACGTACCGCCACCAGCCAACATTCATTTACTGTCCAACTTCAAACCCACAGAACCAACTTTTCATCTTCCTCATTTATTCATTCAACTGCCGTTTTCTGGAACAACCTTCCTTCATACGTATTTCCTGAAAATTACAATCTACAGAAGTTCAAGTCCGATATCAACAAATATCTTCTTTCGTCTTCTCAACCTCCAACCCAAGCACGGTACTAAGTACTATAGGTTATAATACCTCTCGTGTTTGGGGTTCTCATGAAAAAAAAAAAAAAAAAAAAAAGGTCATTTGCCCACTTTTGTTTCTTCATTGGGTCAATCATTTATGGATATTACCATGTCCAACTCAACGTTTGGACAGGGTATTTTCGATTGGAGGGTTCATTCTTTATGGTGTTCTAGTGACCACAACGTGATTAGATTTGAAATTAAACTACATTCTAAATTCCTTTCTTTTAGGTGCTCTTTTGACTTCCCACGTTTTAAAACCATCGATGTGGATTGGGATGCCTCTAAAGTCCGTGAACGTATTTTTTCAGAAATTATCGAACAAATACGGTCTCTTCCTGTTTCCCGTCAGGAACTTGAAGTTCAAAAGACATTATATAATATTTGCGAAACAACGCTTAAGAAGAAAAAGAGATCACTAAATTATATCCCCTTGGTGGACACAAAGTTTAATTGTTTTGAGAAATGATTCGAAGGCTGCACGGAGAAATTTTCAAACGTCTACGACCAATAGATCCAGAAATGAAATTGATAAATAAAAAAGAAAACTATACTTTAATTTAATTTATGAGACTTTCTTGGGCTAGGTTCGTGCAATCGACTTTGAAAGATGGCCCTTGGGGTTTACCATACAAATTGGTTACTGCAAAGATTTCTTTTCTTCTGTTTGTTTTGATAATTCAGCAACCTTGGATTGGTTTAAATCTATCAATGATATTTTAGATGGTATTATTCACGAGGATCTTTCATCTCCGGAGGGTTCGGTTCAGACTGTTATGCGCCTGGAGCACCTAACATACCAAGGTTCTAGTCAAGATTCATTTTCTTGTGGTGAAATTGAAACTGAGATTCTTTCCATGAAAGATGGAAAATGTCCTGGTCTGGATTTGTTGGAAGTAGCTGTTCTTAAGCGATTTTGTGGGTTTATCCTCAAATTAAATCAAATTTACTTAACACTTGATTGGTTGATGGAGTTTTGCCTTTGCCCTGGAAGCAGATGCGTTTGAAGCTCCTCCTTAAAAGCCATAATAAACCCCCAAATGACCCTTTTTCTTAATGACATATTGCAATGTTGCCGATACTGGGAAAAACTTTTAGAAATAATTAATTGTATTCCGATTCCAAAAATATTATTTGGACAAAGGTTTGAATGCAAAAAATCAAATTGTTTTACGTGTGGAAAATCGACCGTTGATGCTATTTCTTTGGTTTAAATTCTATCCAGAATTCTGACTCAAAGTTGTCCCTCTGCCTCTGTGTGGCCTTCAAAGGGGCCTTTGACACCGTATGGTGGCAAAGTGTCCTGGCGAACTTCAAGGAGGCTGCTCCTATCTACCGCCTTTTTGCGGATTATTTTAGTGATCGAAAAATTTTGGTTTCTTCAGGATTTTGTTCTGTCTCAAGGTCTGTTACTAGAGGCTGTCCTTAGGGATCCATTCTGGAACCTGTGGGCTGGAACATGGTCCTTGATGGGTGGCTTTCTGTGGACTAGACTACATCCTTAAAGTTGCTTACACTGATGACCTTATTATCTTAATTATCGGATATTTAGTTTTGATCTGCAAAACAGGGCGAATGAAATCTTAGGGGATCTTAATATATGGTCTACTCACAAACTAAAGTCTCTATTGATAAGACGAAGCAGATGCTGTTGAAAGGGAATATAAGTTTGAACAGACCTCCTAATATTAAACGGAACGGGAGGGAGGGAAACAATTAAAATAACAAGAACTTATATATACCTTAGCATCGTTTCGGATGATCGCCTTAATTTGATTAGCCATGCTAAATTTATTTTGCACAAACTTAGACCCTTAACTCGTAAAATTATTAAGTTAACTAGAAACTCGTATGGTATTAAGTCTTCTATTCTTAGTTTGTATTACACGTGTTTTTTTTATTCCAGTTATCTGCTATTCTGCCTGGGCTTAGGGCTCTAAAGTTGTAAATTGTATTGTGAAAAGGTATGTCACGTAGGCGCAGCGTTCTTTTTATTGGCTACCAGCGGATCTTGAAGAACTGTGTATTCGGTAGCGTTACAGGTATTACGTCATCGACTCCCAATACAATATGAAATAATATTACCTTACCTTTTATATTACCGAATAAAACTCTTCCAGTTAATTTGAGAGGTTTCACTGTTAATTTTGGCATTCAGGAGAAGGATGGTATTAAAAGAATTAGATTGGAGTTCTCCAGGGAGTGGCAAAATGATTGGGTGCATTCTGGACTAGGAACAACAAGTTATAAATTTTTACCCGAAGTCTCTGGCTATAAGAAACAATGTACTTGGTTTATTCCTGGACTGTTCTCTACCTTTCTGATTACTAGTTACCGAAGTATAAATTCTAAACTGCTTGCCTTGGGACTGTCTGACACTCCGCTTTGTGAGTGTGGTGCTCTCGAATCTGTTGAAGATCTCATTTTTGATTTCCCATATTACGTAGATATAAGAAATGAATTGCAGCTGTTGACCAATGTTTATGTTGATACTGAATTACTGGATTTTCTCATGAATAAAGAGAATTTCAATGCTTTGCTGAAAGATTATTCAAGCGTAGAAAGGGTATTGTTAATGTTAAAGTTACATAATCCTGTTATGCTTCTAAGGTGAACAATCTTTACTAGTTGACTCTTTCCTCGGATTTTGAGTTCCTCAATCAATTTGTTAATTTGCAACTGTGATTGAGATTTTTGAATTATTTTGTTTTGTATACAAATATCTAGTGAAGGCAGTAAGGTTTCATTAAGTAACAGATTCAGGAGTTTTACTGTAAAAAACTGCAAGTTGATTTATCATTATAAAATGTCTTGGGGAGGCAGTAAATAAATCTGTTTCTCTCAGGGCTTGATTATGGACGTATATATTTTGCAAGATGTAAATGTTGCTTTTCTTTTAGTTGACTTATGATCTTCTCTCTTCATCTTCCAGAGGATGCCTCTGTCTTTATCCCCCTTCTTTTTATTTCTTTCCTTCTCACCCCATTTCCCATACTTTTCAAGTTATCTTCCTGCTGCTATTCTTATTGAGGTTTTCAGAATTTTCTGAAATCCCACCCTACGTGTCACCTCCTGGACTGTAGGCCTTGGTGCGCCTCTTCGTGGCCAAGGTTAGGAGTCAAGGGGCAGAGGACCAAGTGTCCCCTGCCCCTGACTGAGTTGTTAACGCGAACTAATAATAACCATCAGTCACGTTTGCTTATGGATGTCTCGTGGCTGATAAGTGTTGCAGAAGCATCCAAAAAGAATCAGAACACAGAGAACGCGGTTTAATAGCGATCTCTACATTATTATTTTGGTACTCCTACCACTTCCACATAACATGCTTGCTCCCATTGCAGCTACTTACAGCGCCGTGGTGTGGCCAGTCTCAGAAACACCCCCTTACGTTGTATAGACTATAGAGCATATATTCACGCGATTTCTTTATGGTCCTAACGAAATATTATAGTTAATAATGCATTATGAGTTTTTATGTTACGCGTATGTTTTGTAAGCAGTGGAAAGAAAGCATGTTTTGAAAAGCACATTGTTCAAAAAAAAAAAAAAAAAGAGAGAGAGAGAAAGAGAAAGTGGTATTTAAGCTATTGATACTAACTTGTTCTCCGTTTCCCCAACTTCATATCCGACACTAAATCGCAACATCACCAAAGCGACGAAACAGCCGTACCTCCACATCACCGAATAGCTGAAAAACAGAAAAAAATCAACCCACACATGTGATGAATATTAAACAGATACGTTTGAAAGATAAACAGTAAGCACTATTAAATTTTTCAGCGTTTAAATAAAATCTGCCAGCTTTGATATTGGGTTTACAGAATCGATCTCTTTCTAGCGGGATCGAATAAAAATGGAAAAAGAAAAAAACAAGTTGTGCATAGTTTCAGGACATCTGACTGTCGCTTACACTGACAGCGACAGTGAGGAAGATAATTCTTGATATACGGACGGAAGCTTTGATAGAGTCGCTCTTCTTCTTGGTGGTGGTTATTAGAAAAGCAATATTTGAACTTCACGGCACACGATGTGCAAGGAGAATCACAAATTGAATAGGACAAGCTAACAAAAGCCAAATATCCCCGATGGAAGAGAGGACAGAGAATAAACAGCGAAGGATAACCGTCACAGTGTCACCATTAGATGAGATCTGTGTCATCTATCGACAGATCCATGCAGTCTACAGGGTTTGTCGAGAGAACTCTTACTTATCAAGACGTCGGATGGCACTTGATGTTCGGCTGTTAAAGAGACAGACTTAATGGGATGTTTCTCTGAGTGGATTTGGTGATAAAAACAACTAAATAGATTAATGTATGGTTGTGGAGAGAAAATGTGCACTTTTCTCTGCTTCCTTCCTTCTTTATTTCATTCTTTCCTTAACGTTTTATTTCATTGTCGTCAGAAAGAATGTCAGAAGCGCTGAATGTATTATAAGACCTTTAACCAGCAATAATCATAAAAAGGTGTGCTTAACAGATATTTATTTAAAGTATACCCAGTAAAATAAAATACCCAGTACAATTACCAGGTAGGAACCTACGTTCACTTGTCTCCAGTGTGAAGACCCCTGTCACACCTGTCTTACGCAGCAATGTAGTGTACCGTATCACCTGTAGGGCCTGTAACAGTTGCTACGTAGGTGAGACATCGAGACGTCTCCAGGATCGCCTCACGGAACACGACAGAGCAATCCGGCTTGCCGAAACTGACCAGTCCGCGCTTGCAGAACATTTTTGGGCTACCAACCACGATCTTGACCCCAAGCGCGACTTTGAGATAGTGGACCACGCGCGACACTTTCGCCACCGCCTATGGCTAGAGTCACTAAACATAATGAACAACCCTAAGGCATTAAATCGCCAGAAAGGCATGCGTATACATCCAATCCTGGAGACAACCGTTTTATTGATGGATGATCACTGGCGCAAGGCAGCACACGTCCGTGCTACAACAATGACGAATGAGTAACGTGCCACAGTTTGCTTGTAATGTATTTAAAAAATTCTGTCAGTTGAGAAAGGGACACGAGTTCCGAAAGCTTCTGGAAATATTTTATTTTATTTTATTTTACTGGGTATACTTTAAATAAATATCTGTTAAACTATGGACCCCAGTACTCCAGGCCCATTTGTCACTAAAAGGTGTGCTATTTGAACTGTTTTGAATGTGTTTCAGCGGCTCTGAGAGGTAATGGAAAAGTAAACTTTTTAGGTGGATTCATTTTACTACGTAATACTTAAAAAGAACACGTTTTACCTTAGACAAATCCATTTTACTATAAAAACCCAGTGTGTATTTTATACAACTATTTTAAACATCCACATTTCCTGAAGGAAAGTAAATCGATAGAAAATCGATGAAATTAAAAACTAAATGAGCATATAAATTTTATATGAATGTAACTTATTCAAAAAAGTGTCCAAATAAATTTTCATTTGCTAAATGCAGGGAATTTAGAGCACAGTAGCCAGATGTTCAAACACGGTGGATATAATACACCCATTTGAGTTAAATTGACAGTGCTTCTAACGCACTTCAATGCTAAATACGGTAATGTCCGTGACCACAAAGTCGGTTTAGTTTCGGTTTTTTCTCCTTCTTGCAATTTTCGTAATACGACCGCAAATAATATCAGTACAAGTTAATTAAGACGATTTCATTACAAAAAGCATGAGACTGGTTATTACAATTAGCTTTTTATCGGTTTTACAGTTTAAACTCGGTACACTTTATACACAAATACTTTAAAATGCACTTTTTAATCTTTATACACAAATACTTTAAAATGCACTTTTTAATCTTTATACACAAATACTTTAAAATGCACTTTTTAATCTTTATACATAAATACTTAAAATAATACAGCACGCTGGTGTAATAAATATTTATGCAATTTAAAAATGTTGTGCGAATGTTTGCGTTTACGTTTTTTTTCAAATGGTACCGTGCAACATCCAGCAGTAGATTGTGCATCACGAGACAGATGTTATTGAGTCACAGCGGGTATATTTCGAGAGGAGGGCGAGAAGCAGATTTTCTCCACCTTCATCACTCAAGGAGCTTGAAAAGTTCCTCCATGAAGAATTGTCCAATATTCCTCTTATGACAGTTTATTTGAATCTTTTCCAAGTAGAATATAAGCTGTTTTAAAAGAAAGGGGTGGTCCAACACCGTATTAGTGCATACCTGTAACTATTATCACAAAAAAAAAACCGAACTATTATATTTAGGCCACCCGAATAATTAAATTTATCTGCCGTGCTGCGTCTTATGTCTGTTAATAGCGTGTGTTCTATGGTCGATTTGTCTGTTTGCTGGACGAAAAACCCCAGTTCTGGGGGAAATCCTTGCCATCTACGCCTGAGACCGACTAACTCAGCCACGGAGTGAAAAAAGCCCATTAAAGTTCTTCGCATCATCAACGGGATTCGAACCCGGGCCTTTTCCACCCGGTGTGGGGAGAACGTTGCCAATACCACTGTGGTAGCACAGTGGTATTGGCAACGTTCAGACAACTATTATCACAGTTCAGTTTCAGTTTATGTATAACTGTCTCTGGTGGCACCCAGACTGATGTCCATCTTCACCTATATTCATGGATCCAAGTGGAATATATATATATATATATATATATATATATATATATATAACAGTAGGCAGACCACTTATCCACCAGGAAGCAGGCAACCACATCCCAGTGTCCGTCTCCGCATGTGGGTCTACTATACTGTCTGTGTAAGTAACACAAAAATCCCGCACCCATCAGCAGTTGTACAAGTCTGATGGGTGCCAGCGTCACTCATCAGACTTGTACAACTGTAACCCAAGAACCCCTTTTACCGAAGCCCCAGTCCTTTCTAGTAATCCTTACAATAGAGGCAGTAAATGTTTTTACGTTGCCACTCAGACATTCAAGATGTGCCACAAACGACATATTATCATCTATAATTATGCCAAGGTGCTTCTTGACCTTAGAGACCAAAGGTATCTGCTTATTATTAATAAGTACACAAGGAGGCCTATTGTAATCACGTTTCCCTTTAGTCAACATTATAACCGTCTTAGTAGAAGATATACTAAGTTTATTATCTGTAGCCCGATTGGCGAGACTATCCACAACCATCTGAATTTTGCCCTCGATATCCCTCCTTGATTTTCCTTACACGCACAACACTAAATCATCCGCATACGCGGTTTTATGACAATCAAGTGTATCATCATGCAGCCACATATTAAGTATCAGATTCCAGAATACTAGACCTAACACTGATCCCTGTGGGCAACCTCTGTTAATATCTCGTTCAAATTTAGAATGTGGTGCCTTAACAATAATTCTCCTCCTATTTAAATAATCTCTAATTATTCTGTATAATAAATCCGGGCACTGTAGGGTTCCCAAAGAGGTCAACACACTCTCATGCCAAACAGTGTCAAAGGTCCCCTCAAAATCAATGAAGAGGGCCAAGACATATTTGCAATTAGAGTTTATACTATAATTAACGAGATCGTGTATTGCATCCTCAGTCGAGCTTTTTCTTTTAAAACCAAATTGATGTGGAAAATCTAAATTCCTTGCCAAAAATAAAGCCTCCAATCTGATTAATACTTTTCCATGATTTGGTAATAATGAAATAGGCCGGTAGCCTCTTGGATCAGTAACTGATTTGCCAAGTTTCCTTATTAATTTTAGTAAAGCCATCTTCCAGAACCCAGGTCCCAGAAATAAAACATTTATTAAACATATTTAATATAAGATCAGGAAACATATCTACAATTTTAATAATACAGCTATTCTCAAGCTTATCAATTCCTGGAGTTTTATTAACATTCAATTTAGAGCAAACTGACCTAAGTTCAGTAATATTAAACAATTCAACATCATTATTACCAATATACCTAAAATACTCTTCTCTAACCTTCCTCTGAATCCTCATTATATTCATCCATAAAAAAGAATTTATCAGTTATTGTAGTTAACAATCAGTAGTTCCCCATTATCAGAAGTAACTGTACTTATTGCATTATTTAAATTTAGTTTATTCCTGGTTAGCTTAAACAGAAATCCCCATGGATCAGTATTCCCAACATTAAAAACCAGATCTTGCCATGCCTTAATCTTATGATTATAAATGGCTTTATGGTACAACCTCCTTTTAATTTTATACAAATCCTTATACACCTCAGCCTCAAAAGCACCCTAACTTCTCAACCTGTGATACTTCCTCCTTAGGTCAAACACCTCGTGCCTTAATACATTTAATTCAGCTGACCACCAAGGTACTTTATGTGTAATGTTTCTCTTATGCTTAACAGCAAAACATTAAGCTTTCAGTAGCATAGACTGGACATAAAGCAAATATTCTGTCGCTGTAACATCGTTCAAAGATTGGACATTATTTGAATCTATACTGTTATGCAAACAAAACAAACTTTCTCCAATTAATTGAAAGTTTAACCTAGCGTGATCTTGTAACACAGACTTATTTAACTGACCTTTGTATAAACTCAAATAAAACAAAATGGATCTGTGATCACTATTAGTAAAGTTATCCTTAACATCCCAATAAGAAATTCTTCTATCTAAAGACTGACTAACTAAAGTGATTTCAATATTAGAACTGCCATGTAAATTGTCAAATGTATGCGGCTTATTAGGCAAATTTAAAATATTTAAATTATAGCATAAAATAAAATCTTCCAACTGTGCCCCTCTGCTGTCTCCAAAATTGCTATGCCACATTCTAGATTTAGCATTTGTATCTAATGTTATGATTACATTACTGCCAGCCACAAATTCCATAAGTCTTTTTAAATATTGAATACTAACATCAATTTAGAGACATTACATAAACCGATATCACAGAAGTGACAATATGTACACATGCAGCACATTCTGAACAAAAATTAGATATAACAGTGACATTTAAATTTTTATTGAAAACAACAATAGCTGTTTTTGGTTTCACAGTGGCTGTATGGATTACCTTCGCTGTTACTGGGAAACCAGTCACTTTATACGTTTCTGCCTATACACCAACATATGGTTCTTGGAAACATAATACATCTAACCCATAATCAATCATTGCAACTCTAGCCTCATCCATAACCTTTCTGCATCGTTTACCATTTAATTGCATAAACGTAATCAATTCTACATTATTATCATCAAAAACTCTAGAGTTTATACCACTATTATTCATCAGAAACACGCGTACTTGCAAAATCCAATGCTTTTATATATTCTGGATACTGTGAATCCCTCACAGAGTTCACAGTTCCTGCCTCTCCTTTTATAGTTTATACAATTAGGAGGGGAATCTTTATTTTGACAATCATTATAAATATGACCAGGCTGAGCACAGTGGCCACAAATTATAGATTTGCGAGTACAATAGACTGAAGAATGTCCGTATCCGAGACACTTAAAACACTTAGTCACTATTACAATTATTATTCGAAACGTTTAATAGTGACTATTATTAGTCACTATTATTCGAAACTTATGGGAATTATATTCAATAAATATTCTGTCATTCTGCAAGATACTGTTATATATCTTCGGGACCAGGCTAATTACCCAATTAGTCACCCGCTATTTAGATCTTGTACTAAATCTGAAAGTCACACCCTCTTGTACTTCTTTCTCTGTAAAACCAAAATCCCTGAAATTTTTGCAATATAGATCTTCCAGTATTTCCCCTATCAGATTTAATTCCCTGTCCTGGCAGCCCCTCGAAACTGACTATCCTGTCGAAATCTTCAACGTTTTCTGTCTCAATGAGTACACCTTTATTTCTAATCGCAAATTTTCGCAAATTCCGTACTTTTATATCTCTGAAATCGTTTTTCAGAGAAATGACCAGTGCATCCTTGAACTCTTGACTAGTGTTAAACTTGGTATCATTATCAGCCCTCAAAATTACTGTATTATTAACCCTGGGCTTAACATTTCTAGACTCGGCACTTTCCCTTTCCCTACTACATGAGAATTCCTTACAACTTCATCACCCCTGTTCTGCGTAATTCCTGCCTTTAACATTTCAGCATAAGAAAGCTGATACTCTCCTGAAACTTCTGAAGGATTCACCACAGGTTGGCCCCTCTTCAAATTGTCAAACAAATTTGCCCTTACTTGGAGCTCATCAATTCTTGCTTTCAATCTTTCGTTGTCTATTAGAAGTGCATTGCTGACGATCTCCATATCATGACGATCTCCACATCGAGTATAAAATTAGATGCTGACTTTGTCACCTTATTAAGTTCATTTGTAGAATAATCAACACCGATTTTTTAATTTAGTAATTAACTCATATATGTTTTTGACATCACCATAACGGCACCTCTGTTGATGTATGTTGGCTACTATTATATCATTCTCCCTGACATTAGTTCCAGTAGACCTTCTACTAACATCCCCACAAAAGCTGAAATCATGAATGTTCAAACGATCATGTTGCATTTCCAACTCTTCACGAATACACTGTTCAGAGAAAGGCTGCAATTCTTGAATTCCTTCTGGGATTTCTTCTATCTGTATTCCTTGTTCAATTGCTTCCACCTGCTTCTCACCAAATACTCCCAAACCTGTGTCACCAACCTCCAAAATTAACGCCTGCGCTAACGGCTGACGTAGTAGCTGTAGAAACACTTGCAGTCCCTGAAGTACTAGCAACTGAAGGCACAGAAGCAATAACATTACTTAATGTCTAGGTTTTACACGCTTACCCTTCAAATATTTGCTATCTAAAACTTTCTTAGTACCTTCGTCATGCAACAGAGGCACACAAGACGATGACGGGAGGAAGCACCTACTTCATCTTCTTTCCCTCCCCTTTCTGTATTTTCCTTGTATTATCCATTATTCATCAAAATGAGCAGGAATAGGACCAAGTAACACATCAATTCTTATTGAATAATATAACTGTCACAATAATTGAACTTGGACAACGCAACACTAACAAAACTAACGTTCTTTCAAAATGGCAACCGCTACACTCCCTTCATTGTCCAACTATTATCACAGGTGTTTCCATTATTTTGTCAATTCTCTATATATTTCATTTATAGAGAATGGTCAAGTTCTTCTTAACCAAGGGTTAAGAAGAACTTGACCATTCCTCCAGACTAAAGAGTCTTTGGCGTTCTTCTTAACCAAGGGTTAAGAAGAACGCCAAAGACTCTTTAGTCTGGAGGAGAGGATTTATTTTTGGAGAAGGTAGATTCCTATTGAGATCATTCAGCTGATCTCGATAGAGATCTCCAGCCAGTTCTAATATATTTCTTCGTCAGGTGTGTGTACTCGTGATCGGCTAAAGTTCTATAGTTTCCGCCAATCGCATCTTCATCACATTCCACTTGGTCTTCCAACGAATCCACTCCCTGCCGTGGAGGTACTGGAATTGACACACTGTCATCGTGAGGTCTCATCGGTGAATTCAGGTTCGGATAAACAATCTTGTGCTTATTCTTCTCTGAGAATCCACTTACATTCACATTACAAAAGAAACAATTGTTATCGCGGTCTTTTAAAGGGTTCCTTCATATCATAGGTATACAAATGGCGTCGACTTTTTCCTTTTGATCAACCAGTCATGCAATTCATTGGAACGAGCGGTACAAATACCATATGGTGCCCACGCCTTACAAGTGATAAATTTTCCGCATATCTGTCCTAAATGTAAGCCTTTGTGATCTCGTGAGGGAAAAAGCTGTGCTCATAACAGAATGAATTTCTTGGATGATTTTTATTCTCTTGAGGTGAACGATGAACCTGTTTCGATAATCGCTGAATCTCGACTGAGGCAATTTAAAATAAAATAATTGAATTATGAAATAACTAGGATATTGATATATTCAAACAATTACATAAATATGAATATATAAACAATAACAACAAATGAATAATAATCGTATTCATGTAGGTTGGCTGAAATAGGTATGTGATTGGTTTAGTTAATCTCATAATGGTCATGTAATTGGTCTCACCACAAAAACTAGACTCACTAGGAGAAAACCGAAAACAGATATGGAATCAGCATCCAAAGACCTATTTTTTCACGATGAAAATGTATTGATCTGTGTTATTAACAACTGCTCTTCACTTTTCACAATTGAAGGGAGAAGAACACGAACAGTATTTGTAAAATAATTCTTTGAGCAGACTCCAGGTAGCGTGCGAGTTCCCCATAGACATCCTCTGACAATTAACTAGTTCACGGAAATACACACACTAGTATAGATCGAGATAAGTAAGAGACGCATCGATTACATCCATCATGCATTTCCTCCCCACTCCTTCCAATGTTTGTCGCGTGTTGTTTACAATTGACCTCACTGCATCTCCGCCACTGGAGAAAGTTTTTCAATAAAGCCATCGCATGGACATACACACACACACACACACACACACGCACGCACGTATAGAATTAGGGTCCCCAGATGGACGTGACAGGAATGTCTAATCAGGTGAAAATGATGGAGAGATCACTCAAAGTATTGCTCCTCAGAATACTTTGGTGGATGCACCCTTTGTTGCTTCTTTCGCTACATCGTAATTCCTTTACCCTGTTCTTTACAGGCATGAGTAAAGCTAACTAGTAGTACATTAGCTAAATAAAGCCGATAGGTACTCAATCGCAGCAGAAAATGATGAATTCAGTACATTCTTACCTCCATTACAATAGTGTACAGATAGTTCGTTTTGCAATATTGTCGAAAGATGAAGCTAATCTATAACAGCCTGCCTGCTTTTCCTTACCATTTTATATTGAAAATCTAAGTAAATCCTTTAAGTACCAAACACGT
Source organism: Mastigoproctus giganteus (assembly GCF_048544385.1). NCBI lineage: Eukaryota > Metazoa > Arthropoda > Arachnida > Uropygi > Thelyphonidae > Mastigoproctus > Mastigoproctus giganteus. Next base: position 48,025,192 of record NC_143583.1, read on the forward strand.
CCTCTCTAATTCCTGCAACGATTTTTGCCCCCCCTCCCAAAAAAAGGAATCATAACACCAATAAGTCTTCTACTTAGTCTTTTGGCACCAGTAAGTCTTCTGGTAAGTATTGGTGCCACTAGGTTATCTGGTCAACCTTGATACCAGTTTAGGTAAGTTAAATGTCTTGTAAAGGATGAATGAATTCGTTGTTTGATGGGAACGCATGATTGGGATGACACAGCGTAAGATCGATCTAGGGGTCAAAAGGGTTTACATCACAAAAACAACAATAAATATGACAGTGATGGATTTAGTGCACAGACAAGCAGATGTCAACATATTGTAACGTGACATAGTGGTGGATCAGACGCAAAAGAGCAGATGACGTCAATTAGTCCAGCAGATGTAATCCAACTTATACATTTAAACATAAATAGTTCAAATAGCAATATTCATGGCGGAATTTTCAGAAAGGTGAATTTTCTGTGAATTACGCATGTATCCTTATCCCATGTATTCCGAACTTTCACTAGCTGAGAGAAAGAGACAAAGAGCTTTTCTTTGAAGTGAGGATTACGACGACCTGATTTCAAAACTCAGCATGCTGTTAGGCGAGATTGAGCCTATGAGGAAGTGGTTGATTCCTTAGAACAATTCACTCTGGCGGTTCGTCAGTGACTCAGATATCTGATTGTATGTCGATGGATGTAATTCCGAATACAGTAACAGAACTCATGGGATGTGCAGGAGACAGTCTTAATTTCAAACGACATTCAGAGCGTCCGTCTTTGGACCTATCAAGACATCGATGTCTTTTTCAAGTGTGGTCTCCATACTCAATTGTGAGGGAGACAAAAAACATATATTAGAACCAATATGTACAGCAAGAACAAAAAAATTGACAATGTACAAACAATTTATCAGCTCGTAACAGCTACGTCGGTTGGAGGGAAGGTTTAGATGATATGACTACTAGTAGGAGCATAACAATACATATGATTATGATAATATGAGGGACTACATGTTGCTTTAAAGAAAATTTTAAAAATAAGAAGTTTTAGGATAGTCTGAATTGGGCATTTTGGCCTTGTTTCTATTGGGATAAGGTGGTATGTCTCGCATCCTATTTATTCCTTTTGTTCCTTTTGATTTACTATTTCAGAAAGGTTGAGTTACGTATATTATAATATTCTTACAAATGGTAATTCTTTATTTCTTATTTTTTAATATACTACAACTGGTATTTCTTTGTTTCTTTATCATAGTCCAGTTTTGTCTAATGCAGATTATCCTTAAACTTCTTATTCTTACTGTAATACCAGTATCCCTTACTAAAGGGATGGGCAGTGGCGCTTCCGATATAACCGAAGTTCCTTTATTAGAATCCATTTTCTTTGGTTTTCCCTCTCTGCTTTCTGACTCTAAATTTTATACCTCGAAATCTATTGGAGTAATTCGAGGGAAATTGAGTTTCTATTGCTTTCCTTACTTTTACTTCCTTTCCCCTTAATTCAGCCTTTTCTTTTTAACAGTTATACAGCCAACCCTCGTATAACACTCGGCTTACAGAGACGTGGTGCCACCCGGAAATTGGGGATGATGAGTTTCAGTACGGCTTGTATAATGTATTTAGGAATGATAGGGTAGATAGAAGGGGTGGTGGGGTAATGCTTCTTATCAGAAGCAGCCTGAGTGCGACGATAGCTTTCCCGGATTCAGACGTTTCACATGCTAGTATAGAGTCTGTATGGTGTGAGATAGTTGGAAACAAAGGTATAATGCGAGTAGGAGTAATCTACAGACCAGGTGATTGTGAAGATTATGACAAAAGCCTCTACATGCAAATGAAATGGGCAAGTAAGCGTCAATGCCTTATTATGGGTGATTTCAATTTGCCTCTAATTGATTGGAGTAAATGGGAAGGAAACTCGACATGGGGAACAAAATTTTTAAATCAACTAGATGACTGTTATTTGTATCAACATGTCAGGGAAAGTACTAGAGAAAAGAATATCCTAGACCTCATCATCACACATGAATCAGATGACATAACAGGGCTGACAGTAGAGGAACCAGTAGCAGGAAGTGATCACGGAGTTCTACGGTGGATGATGACGAGAGAGGTAGCAGAAGTAAAAGGCAAAGGAATGGGGTTTAATTTCAGAAAAGGAAATTACGATGCCTTCAGGTACTACATGGCCTCTATTAACTGGGTAGATATCGCGCAGAGAATGAATACAATTGAACTGTGGTACGCTTTTAAAACATTAATCACAGATGCCTTGAATGCGTATATACCATTAAAAAAATACTCCACGAGGAGGGTTCCAAGTTGGATGACTAGTGAAGTTGCCGCATTACTTGAGCAGAAAAAGGTGGCATGGAAAGGTTACAGAGCAATAAAAAGTACTGAAGCCTATAACAGCTACAAGGTGATGTGTAATAGAGCCACAGAAAAGGTTCGACAGGCAAAGGCAGTTTATGAGAAATCACTAGCAAACAGAGCAAAGAGGGGGGATAAAGAATTCTTCACATATATAAATGCCAAGAAGAGCAGGACAAACCAGATCGGACCTTTACGTAAGGGAAAGGGGATAGTAATAAATACACCAGCTGCCGTTGCAGATGAACTCAACAGTTATTTTGCATCGATATTTACAAATGAAAAGCCTTTTGTGGCAAAGGGAAATTGTGGGAGCGAAGTTAAAAAATATGTAATTAATGACATTGAAATTTCGCAAGATTATTTAATGAAAAAACTTTCGAGCCTACAGACCAGTAAGGCTCCTGGAGTTGATGGAAAAGTGCAAATTGGAAAAGTGCAAATGTATCTCCCATACATAAGGGTGGCTCTAAAAGTGAAGTTGGAAATTATCGACCTGTCAGTCTGACTTCAGTAGTAGGGAAAATCATGGAGGCAATGATCAAGGGTGGAATTCAGGATCATTTGGATCGAATTGAAATTCTCAAGGATACTCAGCATGGTTTCGTAAAGGGAAAATCATGTTTAACAAATCTGGTTCGCTATTTCGAAAGGGTCACTCACGAGCTGGATTTAGGGAATAATTTCGACATTGTTTATTTAGATTTCAGCAAAGCTTTTGACTCAGTCCCACATGAGCGGTTGCTTTATAAGCTGGAACAGGTTGGAATCACTGGGAAAATCCTTAGATGGATAGAAGGATGGCTTCAGGGCAGGAGGCAGAGGGTTGTGATAAATGGCTATTCCTCAGATTGGGTTGAGGTAAGAAGTGGGGTTCCCCAAGGATCAGTATTAGGACCACTGTTGTTTTTAATTTTCATAAACGACATTGATGAAGGGATAGATGGCGTGATGTCTAAATTTGCAGATGATGTTAAAATTGGGAGAGTAGTTAATAATCACTGTCAAGCTGAGCTTCTTCAGAGAGACCTAGATAGACTTCAGGAATGGTCAGAAAAATGGCAGCTGTGCTTTAATCCAACAAAGTGTAAGGTATTACACCTGGGAAACAGTAATCCCAAAAAAACTTATTCACTTGGTGGAGTTCAACTAAAGCCAGTACTGGAGGAAAGGGACTTGGGTGTTACGATACGGTCAGACATGAAATTCTCTGAGCATTGTAAACAGGTTGCAAGGAAGGCCCATGGTGTCCTATCGATGATCTATCGAACTTTTGCAAGTAGAGATAGGGACGTGATAATCCCATTATATAAGGCTTATGTTAGACCACACTTGGAATACTGTGTTCAAGTATGGAGACCGCACCTGAAGAAAGACATCGAGCTTCTTGAAAGGGTGCAAAGAAGGGTAACTCGCCTGGTGAGATCGGCAAAAGGGCGTCCTTATGAAGAAAGACTTCGAATATGTGGGTTGCAGAGTTTGGAAACTAGACACCTTAGAGGAGATTTGATTGAGGTGTTTAAGGCTCTGAGAGGCATCAGTAAAATGAATGAGGACAAAATTTTCAAGATTATAAATGATGCTAGAACTAGGGGACATAAATTCAAGTTACGGGGGGAAATGTTTAGATTGGACTGCAGGAAGTTCTATTTTAGCCAGCGAGTTATAAATTACTGGAATAAGTTGCCTTCATGGGTGGTAGAGGCCGACAGTTTGGGGAAATTCAAAGGTCATCTGGATAGTACTTTCGGGTAAGGGAAGCGCATAGGATGATAGGTTTAATTTCCTTTTTATTTATTTTTTATTTTATTATTATTATTTTTATTTATTAATTATTATTATTTAGTTATTTATTTATTTATTTTTTTTTTTGTTTTTATCATTGTTTTGTTCGGATTTTTTTTTTTTTTTTTTTTTTTTTTTTTGGCTGGTGCAGCATAAGCCATAGGCTTTCTTGCACCATGCGGCCGTTACTAATACTAATACTAATACTAACACGGTTTCGCTCTACCACGATTGATAAATTGCGGCAATCCTCGCACAACCCGGTACTTATATAACACAGTTTCACGCTAACGGTTAGAGAATTTCGGTAAACCTCGCATTGGTATTTATGTTAATGCTGCTGACATACTTCTCATCTTATTTGGTCTTTCCATACGAGGGAAAAAAAAAAAAATCCTACAGTGCTACATTAATATCATTTGCTCTCAAATTGCTCTCAATTTGCTCTCTAAATTGCTCTCAAAACCCCAGGGGCTCACATCTGATGAGTATGAGCTTGGCAAACCCAGGGTCCTGAGTTGGATATCATCATTCTTCTCTTTCTTGGTGATTCCCTCTCTCTCTCTCTCTCTCTCTCTCTCTCTCTCTCTCTCTCTCTCTCTCTCTCTCTCTCTCTCTCTCTCTCTCACACACACACAGGATAGGTAAGGAATTTTAAAGTGTACCATACTACCAGTACGAACCCCAGGCAGTACTAGAAACCCAAACCCACAAGCTGTACTGGGACCGTACCATAATAACGGATAAGACTATCCAGCACAACAGACTGGACATAAGAGACCGGACATTGTGGACAAGATGGAAAAGACTACCTAATTGATTGAAATAGCAGTGCCCAACACTAGTCCAAAACACTCATGAGGGAAAAATTAGGAAGTACACGAACTTGTGATATGAGGTCAAGGAGATGCGGCATATGCAACAAGTAACGACCATCCCGATCATCGTGTCGATCACCGGTATGGTGCCATTGACCCTACATAACAGCCTAGCAGCAATAGGTCTCCCAGAGAACACCTACAAGGAACTCCAGAAAGTCTCAATCCTGAACACCTGTAGGATAGTCAGAGAGTTCCTCGATCAACAGTAACACCAGACATTACAACCACTCAGGTAGCAGTACCCGTCACGGAGTGGAATCCCCCAATCAGGGAGAAATAATATAAGAACAACGATAATAATAACATGGTATTTTTGAGCTTTTGTGCTTTTATGTTGGATGTAATTTTTCAACATTTCCACTCTTTTTGAATTCCCGCTGTTGACCCGCTAGTCAAAAAAATAAAATATTGAGAAATCCCTGTATTTTATTTTGTTGGGAAATCCCTAGTGTTACATTCTGTGCTATTGAACTTGTGCTTGTTGAACATGTGGAAAAATTTAGATTTAAAAGTTTTATTACTATTGGATAGCACACCAGGCCATCAAAAATGTTTAAGTCATCCAAACGTTGAAGTTATGTTCCTACCGCCACAGTTGTACTGGGTTAATACAACTTCTTTCATTCAGCCATTAGATCAAGGCATTATATCCACATTTAAAACTCATTACATCAGAAAATTGTTGCAATGGATTTTGGAAAAAAAAAATTGATTCCGAATCTATTGAAGTAATGGAGGCATGGAAACATTTCTCAATTGTGGACTGCACCAGAATCATAGCTTTATCGCTGAAAGAAGTAAAACCGTCAACGTTAAATGCGTGTGGAAAAATGTATGGCCAGAGTCAGTTCATTCGGGAAATATGGTCGAATCGGCAAAAAAAAAAAAACGGAATCGGTACGATAGTAGAACTTGCTACGTCGGTTGGAGGGAAGGTTTAGATGATATGACTACTGAAGCCCTTGTGGGTAGCACAGTTGGTAGAATCGCCCTCCTTCCAACACCGGGTTGGAAAGACCTGAGTTCGAACCCAATCGATGACGGGAGGTATTTTTATGGGTCTTTTTCACAACGTGGCTTAGTTAATTGGGCTCGGGTAGCATGGTTTTCTCTCCCGGAGAACAGAAAATAGACTTCAGGACACACGCAATTTATAGACAATAAACACAGTAACGTGGACTTAGTCGACAATGCTCCTAAAAAATTTAAAAAATATATATGATTACTGAATACGTTCAGGAACTTCTGGTAGAAAAAGAGGCTGGCGAAGCGGATGTGGTGGAAATGGCGTCGGAGGTAAACCAAATCAATTCAGAGGATGATTGCGCTGATGAAAATTCTGCAGTTCCAAGTTTTACACTAAAAATCATACGGGAAGGCATAAAGTTAGCCAATCAATTAGAATCTTATTTTTTAATGCAGATTCTTGAATGAAAGGAGCCCAAAGGGGAGTTTCAAAACTGCTTAGTTCCATACGATGAAATTCACAAAGATTTATCAAACAAAACCAGATTAGTGATTTTTTAAAGAGAGCAGAAGATACAAGAAATGTAGAATGGTGTATTTTTGTTAACATTTTTTAACGAAATAATTTACTTTTGTTAGCTTTTGGAACGTAACCCCCTCTTTTTTGCACTTTTCTTAGTCCACTATAACACGGTTTTGCACGACACGACATTTTATAGGAACATAACTACCGTGTTATACGAGGGTTACCTGTATATCAAATACATCACAACCCGCATGAAATTTATTGTTGGGTCGCATTTTCTGTATTATTTGTTTCAAAGCTATCTGTCGGTTAGCTCTTATTTTGCCAGTTTGCTGCTAAAATTTTAATATAATTTTTAACATTTGGATAATTTTAGACAATTTAAACCAGCAGATAACAAACAGAAACAGACAGCCTTCGCCAATTATTGATTGGATGTATTGAATGGCGCTAACCTTCATGTATCCTAATATCAGCAATTTGCCTAATTATCATCATTTTATTTTATTATACTCGAATTTATTTTATTTTATTATTAGTTTATTTATAGGGTATAGCTAAGTAAAGTAGCTCAGACTATCTAAATCATTTGGCCTCATGGCTCGCTGGGTATAATCTTATCTTCCTTTTTGCCCTCTGTATGCACAATACACGCTTATTCTATTAATTTGGTCTTGGGGCTCTATTGTATAGCTTTTATTGTACAATATTGAACTTGAAACACTGTTCAAATCCTTTATCTTTAAATCCTTATCTTACATACTATTGTAATTATTTTACAAACTGATGTAATGTTTAATCAGTAATTTTATGACATTAATCTGATCTGGGACTCTTTTTCTACTTTTCATACTTTTTACTGCAATTCCATTCAAACATTTCGCTTTATATGATTGAGATTTATATGAGAAGAGAAGAGATAATAAAAAATGAAATTATATCAATTCCCCTCTAAGATGCCTATTTGCCAAGTTCTGCAGCCCACATACTTGAACTCTCTCCTGATATGGATGGCGTTTTAACCACCTTGTTAAGTACATTACTCGTCTTTGAATCCTACGCCCTCGAATCCTACTCGCTGAGATCGGCTAAGTACAGCTTCGATTGGAGAGCCCTTTAGAAATTCCTCTAATCATCGACTGGACTTGGATTCATACCTCTCCAAAGGAGTGGCTAATAATTGTCAACAAAAATAAAATGGTTCTCCTGCCTCGTAATACCTTGTTATAAGAAGTAAGAAGGAAAATGAGAATTGTGGTTCCAGTTCCAACGCACTCATTGCCTTCTTGAAAAAATAAAATAATTTAAAGTTTGGGTAGTGTCCATACCATAGCTGAGAAGAGAGATGAGTATATGTCCCAAACTACTTAAGAAATTGTTTCCACCATTACATTTATGCGTTTATAGTGCCAGGGACATCACTCGACAACAGGATAGTGCACAGAAGTGGATTTAAAAGTCAAGAGGTAAAAAAGGCTATATCCGTGCAAGTTCAGATGTGTTGAATCGTTCTTAACTTCGTGGTCTGCCAAAAGCCAGAACTGTGTCATTTTGACAAAGAAAAATCCCGATTCTTATGTTAAAATCCCTCTCCATGATGAAAAATTTACTCTACAGTTTGTATTTACATCGTGATTTTTCATTTGGTTCATATTTCTTTCAGGAAAAATTTAATAGAAAATTCGAAACTATTGCAATAGCTAGGAAATTATAGTCAGAGTGTTGTCATACATCATTTTCTTGGTGAAATAGGTGTCATTGACGGATTCATGTTCCTTCTAACCCTCTTAGGTAGGAAAGTTGGTATAATCACCGTCCTCCACACATCGAGTGGAAAAGAGCTAATTTCGAATCCTGTCAACGAAGGGAGGAATTTTTATGGATCTTTTTCAAAAGGTGGCTGAATTAGTCGGTCTCAGACGAGGGAAGAATCTGAATTTCCGAGGTTTGTTCTCTCGGAAATTCAGATTCTTCTTCCAGCAAATAGTAAATCGACCACAGAACACTCCCACAATGTTTAGACGTATTATATACGGCGCAGTATGGTCTAAGTTGCTGATGCGCCTAAATCACAGCAACAAAAACAACAACAAATGTTCTTTCTAGTTAGAATGTCACCTCATTTCCATCTAAGTGTCGTCTCAAGAATAGAATCGGTAATATAGCCGGAGATTTGATATTAAATGGCCTCATCGAAATTTCGCTTTAAATTCTGCGACTGTCGACTCTGAGGCTTCTTCAAGAAATCCCTAAAAGGCGAGGGATTCATGTTATAAGCTTCCTAATTACCCATGGGCAGCTGATATTATATCATATATAAATAAATGTCACGCTACGGCCACCCGGAATATTCATTTATCTACCCAAGAGTATTATGTTCGCGAATTGCGAGTGTTCTCCGGTCAATTTGCCTGTTTTTTGGACGAAAAACCCGAGTTTTCCATGGGGGGGGGGGACCTTGCTATCTACACTTGAGACCGACTAACACAACCACGGATTGAAAAAAAGCCCATAACAGTTCCTCGCATCATCGACGGGATTCCAACCAGGGCCTTTTTCACCCGGTATGGGAAGGACGGTCACGATGCCACTGTGCTACCGCGCAGACTATTATATCGTATAGTACTCCGATGATCTCAAAGTAAAATCCCCCATCGAGTCCAACTCCTGCTCTCTGGCAACTTCCAGCTTGATTAATTGTAAGCATGTTGAACATACCTGTTGTCCCGTTCGGCTCCTTGAGAACTACTTGCCATCCGCATAAATGCAGATAAGTCAGCAAATGTTAGCTACTCTCAAACGTCATGTAACTAATCTTTAGATCTTCACTGGGGATAAAAGTCCAAATTAAAAACCTACACGGAACTTGGAATTATTCTTGAGAGAAAACTCTCCTTCCGTATCCATTTAGATGTTCTACAGTCAGAAAAAAACTTCTGAAAGTTTTTTCAGAAGTTTTTTTGACTATTATATCAAAAAACTTCTCCATGTCAGGGATTCCTCCACAGTACAGATATTTATTAGTGCTACCAGAAGTTTCCACGACAATGAAATCTGAGCGACTGTGCTCCTACGAATGTTAAAAAAAGTCTACTCCTCAGAATTATGGTTGCTCAAATTGGTACTAACAAAACTTCGCCTCCTTCTCCAACAATCCGCCACGCCACGCTTATGGCCCAACAGTCTCACCTTAAATAGGTAGCCTATAACCAGCCAGGAGAGGGAAATTTTCTTCAGAATGAAAATTTTTATCGTTGCAATGCTAGATCAGTCTTCATGGAGGTTGCTACCACTCCACTTGCATCCTCCATGAACGCTAATCCAAAACAACTACTCCCTCCCACCATTCTGTAGCTAGACTTTTCTGTAGCTAGACTGTGATCCCAAGACATTCTCCATTGATTAAAAGATATCATGAAATGATTTTTCGGTCTGCTCAGGTCACATCCAGCAAAATCTTACGCCAAATGTGACCCAATGTCTCTTGTACTTTACATTTTTTAAATCTCTAATTTCTGTCGTTATTATATTTACACGATGTGTAATGAAGGCTAAAGTTGGGAGGACAAATTATTAAATATTGTATCAGTGAAAAGTTACTTTGAAATATGTGTCTGGTTAATTTTGCCAATATAGCGTATATCTTAAACTAAAAGAATGCATATTTAGTTTTACATATTGATGAAAATGTATAATTTGAAAACTGGATGCTTTAAACGCATCGGTAGACATTAAGCACACAAATATAATAACGATGATTTAGGGATTACAATGCTGGTTTGAAAGCTACAATTATTTCATACAATTTTTGGTCTTCGGCCAAAACTGAAGAGATTCTGTTTGAATTATTATATGTGGGACTGCAGCGGACATCAATCAATGGTTTCTTTGGCAAGCTATGCAGAAAATAGTAGACATGATGGAGACTAGATCCAAAGGTTCCTACACTAATTTAATACGAGGACATTGATGAGTTCTTTGTGTTTTGTTTTCTTTGTAGAGTATTGTAGTTAAGTTACCCATAGGATGTAAATAAAAGTTGCCCAAACTGCTATTTTTCTTTTCGCAGATACAGCACGTAGATATTTTTCGATCGTTCAGAAAATGCTCTCTCTCCATGAGAAAATGGTTCTTATCCTTCTGTTCTTTCAAGATTCTTTTTACAGAAAAAAAAACACGTGCCATAGATCGAGAGAGAAGGAAAGAAAGAAAGAAAAGTCTGCTCTTTGGAAATAGGTTGGCTGGCGGCGCAGACACTTTTCTTCTAATTTCAGTTGATGTAAGAATGTGGTTGAGAAGAGAGAGAGAGAGAGAGAGAGAGAGAGAGAGAGAGAGAGAGAGAGAGCGGGTACTTTTGTAACAAACGATCCTAGTTCCAGAGAGAGAGAGAGAGAGAGAGAGAGAGAGAGAGAGAGAGAGAGAGAGAGAGAGAGAGAGAGAGAGTAACAGAAAAAAAAACAAGTTAGGCTTTATTCTCTATTGCTTTTACACTGGTAGTAATGCGAACATTGAAATAAATCAAAAGAAAAATATTCGTGTTTCCTAGCAAACCCATTTTACGAGAATATCACCATTGGGATAACAAGGAACATCCAGTCTTTCGGCACTGATTTGAAACTGATATAGGAGTCCACAGTTGTTTTCAAACTTCTCAAGGATACATCCCCCGCCTTCGGAATTTAATACTGCTCTGATATTCGATTTAAAATCGAATTGATAAATTCCATAATTTGTTATTTGATGATTTCTCAGAATGGTCTAACAATGTAGACCATTTTGTTGTAGGCCAAACATCGTTATTATAGACTGTACAATAATGATGTTTACAAAATTATTTTATCAGTTTTTAGTAGTTAATGGACATAACCTCTGGAAATGTATTGCTTACCTTCTAAAATTATTAAAGTCTTAAAAGTATTTTTTTATGGACGAGTGAACCATTACTGGTATTGGCCACGATGAAGAAAGTCCAACTCAAAAGTAGAAATCGCTTGGCCAAGTTCGGTTGCACCAGAATGAAGCACCTATCCATTATACAATTTGTGAATATCTCCATGATGTGTTTTAGAATAAGTTTATTGTTCACATTTCTGCGATTTTGGCAGCATTGCTTGCTTGAGTCCCTAGCTCTCTTCATTTCATACCTCCCCACCAAGGATTTGAAAAATATTCCATCTCAAAACTTGCTGTCACAGCTAGCATATCGGTTACAATCGGTGTCCTTCCAAACCATGTGGAAAGGACCCGTATTCAAGTCCAATGTTAACAGGAGAAACATTTATGGGTCGAGTAACCTGGTCTTAGGAGAGGGTTGCATGGGTTTTATGGGTTTTTTCTTCCCGAAATTCAAGTTTTCATCCCTAACAAAACGTAAACCGACCACAGAATAGTCGCACTTTACAGGCACAGTACATTAACGCCTCGTTGCCTTGGAGTAAAAAATTCTAAAACTGCTTATGTACACTATCTTATAAAAAGTATTTTACATCCCTTTTTCAAAGTCCATTCGAGCTTTTCGGATAAACAAGTGACTCAGAAAAGCATGTATATAAGGACAATATGAGCAATATGAATTAGCTGTTCTCGTCATGGCACGCAGCTGACTGATTTCGAGAGGGTGTTATTGATGGATTTAGTATTCCTGGCTTGATGGTACCACCACCACCATCCAGTAATGCACAGGAAAACTGTAGAAGCTAACTCCTCGTGACCAGAGAGAATGGTAGGAAGGGTAGTGAGAGAATCTCGTCATCGCACTGTGGTACGACAGTTTCGTCGCTGTAAAACATTAATCATGAGTTTAAACTGTCGAAAGGAGTTGAAGTTCGTACGATTTGATTTCATTCGGTTTGATTTCTTGTAATCAAGTATCGCCGTTAATAGTAAAAGAAGCGTCGTAACTCGTCCACAGGGCATTGTAAATCGGTTGTATGGAATGAGGAACCTTGCTGCATCCTGTTTAAATCAGCTTCCCAGTTAAAGTCGGCAGGTGTGGGTGGGGAAGATGCTTGAATCTGCTTCAGAATATCTGTTGTCGGATTGCGTTGTACCAAATAAGAAGTTCAGAAGGGTTGTACTATAGAACTGTTTCTCATGGTGTAGCCTAGGACTTCTGGAAGTTGCGTAGGGAACCGTGAACTGCAATGCCTACTTAAACATTTTGGAGAACGAGTAGGTATCCTTACTCGTTCTCATACAACGCATACAAGATTTATACTGGAAAAGGATGGTTGCATGATAATTGTGAGAAAATTTATTTACAGCCAGAGAGCAATTAATTATTGAAATCAACTTCTACTTGGTATTTTGGGTATTGGTAGTTTTAATAAATTTAAGGAAAGATTAGACGAATTAACAGATGGAATGGGCAAATTAAGTGAATATGTTTTAAATGGCTAAAGCTGTATAAGCCTGCTTCCTTAATTTTTCCTGCTGCTGTTGTTAACCTTATTACCGATTAATCTTTTCAAATTACCTTTGCAGAAATAGATTTTTTCATTTTTTGCAATTAACATAATTGAAAATATTCAATAAAATGTATTATCTTTGACAAAAACGTTAAAATTTGAAAACTCATTATAAAACAAATATTTTATCTTGTGAATAATGAATCTCGTTTTTGAGTTTACAATAAAATGGATTTTATAAATATCTGGAAACTAAAAATTCTAAAACTCTTCGTTCCTGGAAAAAAAAACTGGAATATTTCGTTAGCATCCTCAAGGCTAAATGCAATCTTCTGTATCAAATCCGGTGTTGGTATAGATCTTACATTGACGTGTAGATTTTTTAAAATAGTTCAAATATCAGTATTAAACTAACAGTGGAATTAATTTCTAAATTTCTTCTACTGCTGTTCTACGACTGGTTTATTCTTCAAAAAAACCCAACATTTTCTGAATTTGGAAATCTCTTCTATTTTTAGAAAATACCCACCAAATATCTTTCAGTGTAAGTGCTTATAGTTTAAAATAGCATTTGAAAAACTTTAAGATTTTGGATTCTAAGAACTGTGATAAGGGCGGAAAATGGTACACCTGATACGTGAATCTCCATCTCAGACCCGTCTTCACATTCCGTCAGTGGATTGCAGAGCTTTTTATCGTGTTCAGTATTAAAGCAATAACACACTCACCGATGTGCTAAAAGTAGACATTGGATGGGATGTAAAAAGATTGATGGTAGTCATGGAAACACAAAACACCCCTGTGTAGTACATCGATCTCGTCCACGCCGGCTTTACTGAAAGAGTCAACACGCCCACCCTTGCTCGTGTTCGTATTATCAGAACTTGAATAGAGTTTGCCTTGGTTCTTTCTTGTCAGAATCTTTAGATGAAAAGATGAGTCAATTATACCTCCAACACTGAAACAGCAGTTACCACACTATTTTTAGATCTCCGAGACGAATTCTTCCTTTTATATTATTCATTTATATCGGTTGACAATACAAATGCAAGTTTTGAAATCTTCTAAGAGAACTATTTTATGTTTAGGGTAGTTACGAGTTCTTGGAAAGCTCTTATACGCTGGAGATAAACTTCTGCATATTCTGTACTTGTGCAAGCTCTTTTATGAAGAGTATCAGGAATTCAAAGATATTGAATATGTGCTTTCCTGTGATTTAGTATTTTATCTTTTAATACCGGAATCATTGCATACCATTACGTGGATATAATTTAACTTAACTAAAATTACCCTTGTCTACATAAAAGTAGGCTGAACGTCTTAATTTTAACATAATAAATAGATATTCTTGGTATAGTCAAAATAGAAAAATATCCGATTGTTTTTTAACAAAGAAGATATATTTCTATATCACTGGAAGACAATATATATTATCATCCAGTTGAAAGGAGGACTATATTGTCGAAAAGCTAATAAATCATATTTAACAAAAGAATCATAGCACGAAAAAATACAAAATACACTCATTTGGCAAATATTTTGAAAACTTTTGCAATTGGCGTCGACAAATAATTAAACATACAACTACACGCAAATTTATGTTGTAACATACATTGGAGGTTATTACAAATTCTTTGGTATTAAATAAATACTGTACGCTTTTCTGAGTCCTCTCAGTTGATCGGTCATGGGGAAGGGATGTGATCTTTACGATTTTCAAAAAGCTATTATTGTTGGAGCACGATTAGCAGGAGCCACAATGTAGAAAACAAAGGAAATCACTGATCTATCGAAAGCAACCATCTCGAAAGTATACAATGAGTGGAAGACGGAAGGAGAATGCAGCTTTACAAAGAAGAAATGCCGAAGAAAATTGGCACTCTGATTGAAAAATTCAATTTAGTTAAAGAAAGATCCATTTCCAAACTATTCCGCTGAAGTTGAAGAAGGCGGGATTTGTTAGTCGTGCACTTATAAAAGTCACTCCTTTCTTTAAAAAATCAAAAGATTCGACTGAAGTGGTGTCACCAATGCTAAGACTGGACTATGGAATAATGGAAAAAATCGTGTAGTTTGATGAGCCGCCATTTAAACTTTGTTGCAACAACAACAGTAGACTGCAACTGTGGCGTGAACCTCATGAAACCATGCAACCACACTATCTCGTGTCCATCAGTCAAGCAACTGGAGATGGAATCATGGCGTGAAATATTTATTTGTGTTCTATTTGCGAGTTGAGTCCGTTCATGCCATTAGAAGGACGTGTTACGTCCAATGAACGTCTTTCTGTCTTATAAGCCCCTTGTCTGCGCGGGGTAGCACAGTGGTATCGTCACCGTCCTCCCCACACCGGGTGGAAAAGGCCTGGGTTCGAATCCCGTCGATGACAACAATTTTTATGGCCTTTTTGTTTTTTTATTAACTGAAAACACTTCAACCAAATTCATTGATAACGAAGACTTTAGACTAGTTTATTTTCCCCTGGAGATTTAGGGACAGCCCTTACCGTTTGTAATGGCGTATCATCTTTCACCAGTTGATGTGTGAGAATGGAAGAGCAACAGGTAAACATTAAATATGCTAAAAGTTTACAACAACGCAGCTTTAATCATTTTCCTTAAAGTTGAGTGGTGCATTTGTTAATGCGATGAAAAGGCACGAATAAACATAATCCCAATTCGGCTGAAATACGTTCTATAAAATCATCACTACGGTGGCATTCAATCCAAATGGCCTTCACAAAGCGTACTGAGAATATTCCAGAAACATCTATCACTGCTAATGGTCATTATCAGTGCTTCTGCAAGGATCATTAACAGTGTCTACAATGGCGTATCAGTGCAGGGAGGGAATTATTTGAAGGAAGCGTATGAGGCAGTTGTGACTCTTTACAATTATTTTGTGGCTAATATAAAGATTTTTTGATGCCTCGCCAAGATACTCACGATCTGTCGAGAAACTAAGTTTCTTCAAGAACCTGCATTAAGTAAAATTCTATCTCCTTCTACTAGAAGAAATTATAAACTGTCTTGCAACTCGATGAAGCAGAGATGTAGATGTTATTAGGACTTACCAGTATCACTTCTGTCTCCGCTAATTCAATTTCAAATTGGATTAATGGAGACAGAACTCTAGTTCCTTAATATGGAGGAAAGTTAACTTTCCAGCATCCATTTCGGCAAAAGGAAATCGTCCATAGGAACTTTGCAGAACTCCTTTACGATAAAACTCCAAGCGCCTGACGGTAAAATAACGAAATACAAATTTCCCATGCACTGAAACGAAATTATGCAAAGTGAAGGAAACCCCATTGGCCTGGAAAATAAAAACCGTTAAGAAATGGCTCAGAGAAGGCCTCGATCTTAAGTGCAGCAAATTACTAACGTAGTATGGAAACATAACTTAGGAAATTTCTGCAATTTAAGAAAGAAGACTCTTTAGAAGAAAGCAAGGTGGTAGTAAACTGGTTTGCAGACAGTGCTTATTTTAAACACATATTAGCATTATGTAAATCTCTGCAGAACATAATTCATCTCAGTTTTAACGATGCAGCAAGAATCATTAATTATGAGCCTTCATCCTATGCAACACAGCACTGGAATAAAAAATATAATAATTTTAATATAAAAGCAATGTTCAGGCTCCCTCCAGGTAGCTGTAAAATAAAACTGATAGCTTCTATTGGTTTATTAAATATTAAATTAAAACATGACTCATCAAGAATGTTTTTAAAAATAAAACTACGTCTTCTCAGAATTATTTTTCTTTGAATGAGTATTTTTTTTTTATCTCTTGAGGCTTTGACACCAGTCAGCGACAATTCATCTATTTTCCACTTTTTATATTCCTTTCTACATTGGTTGTTGTCCTTAAGGAGAATGGTCGCACAACAGTTTCGCAATAGAGGGGAGGATTCGGTTTACGTCATTCCCATCAGCGCAGACTTTTTCTTTTATTTTAGAAGACATGTCCCTGTCTGAAAGTCGCTTCCCCGTGTGGCTGTTTTATCGAACACGTTGACAGAGATAAATGGCTTCATTCTTTTTCAATTAGCTGGCTAGATTTTCACATTAATGAAAAATATTGGTTTACAAGAGTGATTATTAATAACTGCTACCTCTACTTTTGTTTTCAATGGCTATCCCCAAGCTATCCCCAATCTGTAGTTTTTATTTTGCCCCCTTGCACAATGGGACTTCTATCCGTAACTTCCTGCATATCTATCCACCATCCATCTCTTTTCCACAATTGTATAAGATGCTCTTCGTTTATGTATGACTACATAAGGATACACCATTTTAACGAAAGAATAAATATTTGTTTTATTCAGAATTAAACGAAACACTGGCATAGTGTTTTGTGGAAGGCGCCACCGGTGGTTTCACAATCAGCGCCTTAGTACTTTGTGAAGAAGTACAGAATCTCTGTAAAAGCCAGAAAAAAGTGTATTCTGGTTTATGTCAGAGTAGTATTATGTTCTGTTGTTATGTCTCTGGCTTTTTGGTCGCAGGGCCCCTAGTGGGACCACGAAACACCGTCAGTTCATTCCAGGCTTATACGTCAAAATCTTTGAGTCCAGTATAAAAGAAAGCTGAATTATCGCTCATAAAGTAAAACATAGCATTTTAAATTAGCTTTATTGCAAAATAATTTTTTTTTAAATATTCAAGCACGCCTCAAAAAATTATCAATGTTTAATTAATTAAAGTTATTTAAATATTTAATTCCTGTATACAAAATTTCTCTCTCTCTGTATCCATTAACCTTTCCAACTATGATAGAATTCTAGATGCGCTAAGGTGTATTTATTGATTACTTCCTGAAACTTGTGTCAGAAAACTCGATTAAAAAGACAATATTACAGAACAAGAAACACGTTTAATTAATTTTTGAAATACGCTAATTTAACTCCTGTAATGAAAGCAGTCTGCTTGCGAAATAGGCCGTCGAGTTAGTATGAATATTAAAACAAGAGAGAGAGAGAGAGAGAGAGAGAATTTAAAACCAGAATTTATTGACACTGAAATGGCATTCAAAATGGCATAAATGAAATCAAAAATGCTTAATTTCTATTAATCTAAAGATCCTTTATTCAAATCAATAATCGTTTTTTTTCTACTGGCATCTTTGCTTCATACCTTTTGTGATTAATACGCAGTAGAGGATTTAACTAACTAATTATGCAAGTATTTCTTCCTAATTGTATGCCATGAATGCAGTCCCTGTTGCTCGCTCGCGCCTGAACTATACCCGTATTCAAACTACACGTTTTCTGCATTCATCAAGACCGTGTTAGGCTCTGTATGTATTGGTGTACGAGTCAGCGGCAGCTGGAGCTTCTTATGCAAGCTTGTCAGGGAAAATCGATGGTAATGATCTCGTTCGCCAACAGTCTCTGACAATTTCAATAAAACGATCGCCTTTTGTTCGGACATTGGCAGAGACAGTTAATTTGTCATCATTGTCATCAAGATTGAACGGTCACTACAACGCAACCTATTCCGAGGACTCTCTCACATCGAAACAAAAAGGAAACAGTCTTGGTATATAAAATACGTCACGTATCCAAACCATCAGCGCCTCCATGATAAAGATAAATTCGGGAATGTGACGCTGTCAGTTGCACTGGGTTTTCCACAAAGCCTCCAATTATTCCAATAATGCTCGTAAAGCGTTATTTTCTTTCTGTATTAATAAACAGTGGCGCGTAGACTTGTTTTCGACTTTCTCTAATCATAGATCTGGATATCATTTGAACGGAATATCCAAATAAAGTTCATTATAGGAGAAGAAATTAATTATCAAATAGTATTAAAATTTCTAAACCTTTTTTTAATACTCTCAACGTATTTTGTTAGAAAAAGGCTCTATATTCATTTTTCCTGACTCTCGCTCTCTCTCTGTCTTTCGCCTCCATCTATCTGGTGTGTATTTCCGGCATCCCCCAGTTCCTGCAATGAGCCCAGTTATCTTCTCCTAGACTTAAGTGCACGTTCAGACCTCCAGTTCATTCAGAGAGAAGCTTATCTTGTTATGCAAGTGGTTGTGCAGGGCACTGCCTATTACACCAAGCACTGCCATTTAACCGGAGATTAATGAATAGCATTAATCTTGTGCATCGGGGCACTACAGCATCACTAACTGTACAGCCGGATGAGATATTGAGAGTGGGGGTAGTTTTCACACACCATCACGACGCCCTTTGAATGTCGGCAGGGACTTTGACTGTTTTCTACACATCGACACCAGATAAAGGTCATCCATCTTCGTATCCTCAGCCAGCAGATAAGATCTACTTGACTTCACACTTTCAAGGATAAGAAGGAGACTTTTCGCATCACCACGACCCTCCCCCCAAGTTCTATTTTTTTGATTCGCATCAACTTATCGGTAAATTTAAAGTATCCCTCTTCCTATTTAAAGATTTTATTTATTTTTATCTTCTTTCTTGTAGTCAAAGGAGAATACCAAGGACCTAAAATATAAATATTTACCTATAGTGAGAAATTCATTTCTGTTCCATCACAGAAAACTTCAACCATGCAACCTTTATCTTAATAAAATTAGCTCTGTACGTATGAAGATGCTAGGTGGGAATTTTAAGCATATATAGACAATTCTCTCATAAACGGCAATCATCACTATGATGGAGATTATGAATTACAAAGTGTTGTTAAATCTATACCTCTCTTTCGGATGATGGAC
Source organism: Mastigoproctus giganteus (assembly GCF_048544385.1). Taxonomy (NCBI): domain Eukaryota; kingdom Metazoa; phylum Arthropoda; class Arachnida; order Uropygi; family Thelyphonidae; genus Mastigoproctus; species Mastigoproctus giganteus. Next base: position 48,044,827 of record NC_143583.1, read on the forward strand.
AGTCAACACTACTAGTGGCGTCATTCGTTTATTTTCAAATTCTTTCTCAAATAAAAGATAACAGAAAAGAATCAAAATCTCAAAGCTCAGGATTTTAATGTTTCTGAAAGAATGTGACTAATATTATTATATTACAAATTTATATTTATAAAATAATAATGGAAACAGGAATCGGTTGATCAGAGTCAAGGACAATTATTTTCCAATAAAGATTACAATTTTTTAATGCAGATGGCCACTAAAATCTCTAAAAGATCTAAGGATTACAATGGTTTAGACATGACTGTGTTTGTTAGTATGATGAAAGAAACAAAACTGGAATGGACCTTCTATACGAACTTGGTTTAATTTATGTTGTTTGAACAATGTATTCTTTCCAAGAGTAATTCGATGCACGATACGAAACCACTAATTTCTATTCGATATCTTGTCTTTTCTAGAGCGATATTGATATTTTTTGTCTTTACGTATAACCTTTTCAATTAGCTGAAAGCAAAGGAAAGTGAAGGTTATCAGAAAGCCGATAATATGCTCTTGTAAGCAATCCTTTCTTTCTGTCAGCAAATCAGTTTTGGAATAATCCCGTAGTTGGAGCATTGCCACTTCAAGAAATAACGTATCTGAATAATAACAAGAAAGATAGAGAACAGAACAAATTTTGTTTTTGAACGAAAATTAATAAATCTAATGCCGCAGAAGTGTGGAAAAGATTTGATATTTCTATCTCTCGATTACTCAAGAAAAATCAGAAAGCATAGTTAGTATTAGTAATGACCGCATGGTGCAAGAAAGCCAATGGCTTATGCTGCACCAGCCAAAAAAAAAAAAACAACAACTAATAATTAATAAAAGAAAAGGAAATTAAACCTTTCATCATATGCGTTTCCCTCACCCGAAGGTACTATCCAGATGACCTTTGAATTTACCCAAACTGTCAGCCTCTACCACCCATGTAGGCAACTTATTCCAGTAATTTATAACTCGCTATCTAAAATAAAACTTCCTGCAGTCCAATCTAAACATCTCCCCCCGTAACTTGAATTTATGTCCCCTAGTTCTAGCATCATTTATAATCTTGAAAATTTTGTCCTCATTCATTTTACTGATGCCTCTCAGAGCCTTAAACACCTCAATCAAATCTCCTCTAAGGTGTCTAGTTTCTAAACTCTGCAACCCACATATTCGAAGTCTTTCCTCATAAGGACGCCCTTTTGCGGAACTCACCAGGCGAGTTACACGTCTTTGCACCCTTTCAAGAAGCTCGATGTCTTTCTTTAGGTGCGGTCTCCATACTTGAACACAGTATTCTAAGTGTGGTCTAACAAAAGCCCTATGTAATGTGATTATCACGTCCCCATCTCTACTTGCAAAAGTTCGATACATCATTGATAGGACACCATGGTTCAGAAGAATAAATTTGACTAGCGCCTTCCTCTAAGTCTTTTTGAACAGACTCCTATAAATATGCGGACTTCGAGAGGAAAAATTATGAGTGAATCATATGTGTTAATACATTTTCAACGTTGAAATTCGTTAAAATTGAGATGCTCGCATTTAATATTCAGTAAGAAGTAATGAAGAGCTTATACCATGTGCAAAGTATCTTGGGATTGTTAAAATAATACCGTTACATAACGTTTAACGGTTAAGTTCCAAGACCAGGTCAGTTACTGAAATTAAGATAAAAATCTATAAAAAACGTTATCCTATAAATTATAATCGTTGATGAACCAGTTGTGTTGCCCATGAGGCCAGCACTGTTGGTAAAACCATAAATAACAGTTACAATAACGTGAGGTCTATTGATGACAGGTGGGTAGAGTAAAGGACAGAAGTTTCAGTCGAGCATAAACTCTTACATGGATTTCCTGTATTCAGCAAACTCACAAAATTTGATTGTATCAGCCTCAAAACGAAAGATCTTGTAGAAAATAATGACCGGGAGAAATCTGCGAGCAAGTTCAAGATGGCGCCGTATCATTGATAGATTTAGCTTGGGTCTAAGTCAGGGCTGTCGGACCCTCCATTGGCGTAAGTCCCAGATCGCCGGAGGTTCGATCCATTTAGAAGCCATTTAAGAGTGCCTGCCAGGCGAATTCTCTTCTGCAGTGAGACGTAACGGAACACCATCTATCACGTTAGCAATATAGAACGTGGATCTCCAGATTATATCGGTCGAAGGGGAGTTTGCTGTTGTACCTAGACTTGATGAGGATATGCAGGTTAAGTTGTCAGAGATTTCGGATGATTCGAAGTTAATAAGGGTGGTTGACGACTAAAACAAGAATATGCTGCTTCAAAATGATATGGATCGGTTGTAGAAATAAGGTTACCAAAATTTAAATCTTCAATGTAGGTGATATACCTGGGGATCAGAAATTGGATTTTCAATAGGATAAATACTAAAATATGCTTTATAATAAAAATTAACAATTTTAGCATGCGAAGTAAACTGAAGACGAATGCTATGAAAAAAATTGGAGGACGGAGGCGAGTATTAAGGTTGGCATTAAAACTGCTGCGATGAGGGGAGTTAATGTGATGAGCAGACAGGTAGACATGTATGTCATCCTAAGTACAGTGGCTGCAGAGCGTTAGTTCAACTCCGCAGAGGTACTTTTTGATGACACAGAATGTTTAATTCTTTCTGGTAACTTAGTCACCAGGAAGGCGATCACCTGGAATGCCTGCTCAGTGTCCGTATACACCACGGAGAGGTGGACCACAACTAAGTGTGTTCTAACTACCAAGTGGGATAACCCTTACTATAGTCTGATGTCCTATAGTAGGAGACAGAATTCCGCACTCACTAGAAGGAGTACAATACCAGTGGATGCCAGCAAAAATCCCACAGGCTGTCCAAACATGGGTACCAGCAAAAAACAAAACAAATGTACTTGAAAGGGTGAGCCCGAAAAAAAAAGTATTATAATTTTTCAGCCGGACTGAAGTTTTAGGACTGCTGGTGCTTATATTTGTTATATGTTAATTCGCTGTAGTATTGAAGATTCATGGTCGTTACAGATTATCGTTCAATGAAGGCGTATGCTTAACATAGAGCATAATACATGGTAAACTAAGTTTGAGTTAGAGAGAGAGAGAGAGAGAGAGAGAGAGAGAGAGAGAGAGAGAGAGAGAGAGAGAGAGAGAAAGAGAGGCTTGTAATAAGAAGTACATTAAGAGCAGAAATTACAATTATTAACGTCACTGAGTTAGCGAATGCCCGAATATGAAAAACATGAATAACAATGATGGAGGGTATGCCATTCAGTTTAAAACACCAGTTATTCCAGGATGGTTATTACAGCAATGCATCTCCACAGTAAGCAGTTTCAATTTTAAGGAATTCATTTGTAAGGCTGGAATGTCGCCATATGCAAAAGTACTCGAATCTGGAAGAGAATTCATTGTCTTGCGGAACTCAATAAATTCTCTTCCAGATTCGAGTACTTCTGGAAGCACAAGGAGCAGATTTATTGTACTCATTTCACTTGAAATTGTAATTCCGATGTAAAGTACTGCACTTAGTGGAGGCTGGCTAACTGGAATTATAGTCTAGGCGGGAATAGCAGCCCCATCAAGAAGGATGTGATCCTCGTGACGCAACCAATACAGGAATGGCAGATAATATATAATCAAATTGCGTAGCTGTTAGGAGAGGGAAGTTAGTGGAAGAAGTTGGTACTCACCTGGAAACCCTTGGATTTCAAGATGGTGAATACTTAACGCTATATTATGGTGCCACAACACAACCTCGGAAATATGGCTAATAATAATAATAATAATAATAATAATGTGGAAATTAATTAGAAAAATTTTATAACCAGCACCAACTGAAAGCAGAATCCTTCGGTTCACAACACAATTTTGCACAGATGAGAAATTTGAAGTTATAATTGACATTGGCCTTCCCCTAATGGTAGTATAAAGTCACAAAAATATTTATGTATCGTTTTTCAACATAAGTTAAAGATTGTAATGAAAATCCTGAAAGGTATCTGATCCTGTAATAAAGTTCTGCAAAGTATGGTATATTATTAATTTGCAGAAAAGCTTTCCCGGCCCTTTGACTGAACCTAGGAGACCGTATATCAAACTGATTGAATAAATAACAAATAAAGTACGAAGCGCTGGAAATCGTGAATAAACAAAGGGGCGGTTACAAAATATCAAGCGTGTCTTCATGTATTATTCATTCATGAGAGGGATGTACCGACGAAAACATCTCTGATAAAAACAGACAAAATACATTCATGTAGCGTGTCACCGTCCGTAATCTGTATACAGGATGAAGAAACCCCCCCCCCGTTATGTATTTTGTTTTCGTCCCCTGTAAATAATGGATTCCATGGCAACCACAAGTCTCAGAGAGCCAGCGCCATAGACAAGTATGGGAGACACATAAGCAGAGAGGAAGTGGGTTTATATATTTAACAGTGGATGCCCGGGGCTGTTGTTAATCTGTGAGCATTCTCTCCTACAAACAGTGGCCTTCGTGTAACAGAATCTTCTTTGGGAGAAAATTCAAAATTTCTTTTTAAAGCGGTGATAAACTGGCTGCATTATTAGACGATAAAATCGCAAATAGGCTTAGAAGGAAAGTAGACCTGCTGTGAATACCAAATAGTGCTCGAGAATGTCAGACAGCACTGGTTGAGGATGTTTACGATTGAAAAGTGGTACTCGCTTGAACAACGTTGGCACTCTAACATATTAAGAACATCAGTAAGCCAAAACAGCTATGGAAATACCCTACGAAAATAAATAAACACTGCTCTGGAAAAATAGTAAGTTCTTCAGTATAGGGAATAACTGTAGGCGGTGTGTACCAAATGAGAATCAATTATTTTTGTCTGCATGGTTTCGCTATCAATGAGATCGCTTTCTTAGCAGTTGCAATCGGTTATCCTAACTAATCCGAATCTTAGTCCATATTTCTGATCCCGTTTACAGCTTATTAATCCATAATAATAAACCTAATCCTACTTATATTAATCTCTTTTACGAGATCAACTAACAATTATCTTTCAATTCTAATCAGAAAACCTAAATAAATAAATGAAATATCTGTTTATACCAGGGAACAGCCGCACAGTGACAGAGGAGTTTACAAGACAGAGAACACAAGTATATTACCGTATTTAGTGGTCACGATATACAGAACTACATTCCACTCAAACGCGTGTATTACTGTACCCGCCGCATTGACCTCTCGGCTTGGTCAGACTTTGATCCGAGATGAAATATTGACTATTCCTTAACCTTAATCGTTCTCATATATCTTTTAATCAATGGTCCTAGCGGATAGCACAGCGGATATAATCACCGTTCTGCCCCACGTCGGGTTCTAATCCCCATTTATGGGCCGAAATTTTTTATGAGCTTTTCTCACAAAGGTGGCTGGGTTATCGACCTAAAGAAGGTTGCATGATTTTATCTCGCAGAAGTTAAGAGTTTTTGTGCATGAAACAGGTAATGGAAAGATTCTAAGATGTACTGGAGGATGGCTGCAGGGCAGAATATTCTTCAGATTGGTGTAACTTCAGAATTGGGACCCCGAGGAGGCATTTTAGACCACTATTGCTTCTGATTTCGACATCGAAGAAGGGATAAAGGCCGTGATATCAAAATTTGCAGACGAAGTAAAGATTGGGAAAGTCTTTAATGTTCAATGCCAGGCAGCGCGCTCCTGCAGGATGAACTGAACAGGCTTTAAGAATGGCCAAAAAAAAAAATGACAGCTGTGTTTTAATGCAGCAAATTGCTACATCTTACATTTGGGGAAAAGCAACCTCAAAATAACTTATACACTTGTTAGTGTTGAATCAAAAACTGTAGAGGAAGAAACGGATCTGAGAATTACAATACGGGCAGATATGAAGTTTTCTGAGCAGTGTAAACAGGCGGCCAGGGAAGCACACGCTGTCCTTTCGATGATTTATCAAACAAAATCTTGTAGACATAGGGAAGTCATAATTCCATTGTAAAAAGCAATTGTGAGGCCGCATTTGGAATCCTGTGACCAGGTATAGAGACCTCATCTGATGAAAAGACCAGGCACCTGAGAGAAAAGACTTCGATTATGTGGGCTTGGCAACCAGGCACCTGAGGGATAACCTGATTGAGAAGGTTTATAAGGCTTTAAGAGGGATTAGTAAAGTGAATGAAGGCGGAATCACTGTTATAAAGAATCCGGAACTATTGGGTTATAAATTCAAACTACAGAGCTTGAGGTTTAAACTAGATTATAGGAAGTTTGCTTTTATCCAGCGAATTGTTAACTGGAACAAGTTGTCTGCGCAAGTATTCGAGGCTGATAGTTTGAAGAAATTCAGAGGTCAAGTGGACAGTTACCTATATGAGGAGAGAAGCGAATAATTTGTTTATATTCTCTTATGGCTAATACTAATACCGAATACAGAATACACTCAACTTACAGACGCAATATACTGTTGCCTCATAGCCTTAATTGCTTTGGCGCTTAATACATTTATCCCTAACCATAGTTTTTATGCCAATTGATCCGTACTGCTTTGATAATTTCCTCTTGTATGTGTTTTCTACCTGTAACCTTCAGCCCAGCTTTTGAAAACTATATGTTACGAACGCGTGTGTTATTAATGCAGAGCAGTTTTCAAATCAGCCAGCGAATAATTTCGACGCTTCCAGTGGAAAGGATCAATCATCAGCCATTTCTTCACGAGCGAGCTGTGCACAGGGATTTTGATGTATCACGGAAAGGTTATAAAGTATCGTGGAGCACCACGGTCATCTACGGTGTGCAACTTCCGCTACTAAGATTCCGCTTTACTCTGCAAAAGTCGTTTCGATGCACCGAAGAAACTTGCGGTAAACCACGATGTAGAGCTCGGATGGAGGAGAATGCTCTTACTTATTTACTTCGAACATATAAAACATGGCACCGAATTTATTGGCAAACTGTGTTCGTGTATTTTCCGAGAAGAAGTTCATTGCTGAGAGGCTTACATGTCCAAATTTCGTTGCAAGCCTTTAGGGATATGATTGGATTGAATATAAAGGTGTGGTTCAAATTTTTCGAGATGATTTATTGGCAAATGATCAACCCGAAACTCGTATACTGCACAGTAAGAGTCCCCAACCTTACTTTTAATAGCGGGGGGGGAGAAAGAAGGAAAATATAGAGAGAGAAACAAAGATATATATATATATATATATATATATATATATATATAGAGAGAGAGAGAGAGAGAGAGAGAGAGAGAGAGAGAGCAATCTAGAGAAATAGACAAAAATACAGAGAGAGAAAGAGACAGGCATGCAGAGAGAGAAAGAGAGGAATTTAGAGAAATATGCAAGGAGAGAGACAGAGAGAGAGCAATTTCTCCCTATTCGTTATACAGCTGAAGACCATTATAATGAAACCCTAACGGAATCGACTGTCAAGACGGAAATAAAACTGAGACACATTAATCAGTTTAATGGCGTTCCTCGTGTAATTTAAAAATAAAATATTCATCCGATGAATGATAACATCCCGCTGATGCAATTCGAAAAGAACAACGAAAAATGCCCCGCATCCTCCACGAACGGCATTATTTAGAAGAAACAAGCAGCGTCTTTTAATTTATTCCTCCAAAGTCGAATTAATTTATCACCCGACCCAAGAATTGCGCATCTTTGACAACAAATACTTAGCGAAATTAACTGACACAAATGTTGCCATAGAAACTGAAACACATACTCTTCCAGTAGAGATGGAGTCGCTTGTAGCGGTTGTGTGGAAAGTTGTCAGTGATTAAATGAGTGAATGTTATCTCGAAATGGGTGGTGGAGCCAATTAGTTGCCGTTGATTGTGACCACCCACACATCTTGCATGATGGCCATTCTGCAAGAGTACTCCCCTCGTTTTAAATTCCTAATCTCGGCAAACCAACCTCGCTTTTACTGTGCAACGAACAGTGGTAAATTGAAGTTTTATCATCACCAGAGAAAGAACAGAATTCTGAAACCAACGGAAAAATGCGGATCTGTTCTGCAACTCCACGCAACATCCTCCACGTCACATTAATAACGTGACGCGGGTGAAGTTTATTAGCGGGTGAAAAAGTTGTATTCCGTGAAATACTGCGTCGCCAATCTTTTAGCGGGATTTGCGAGTGCGGACAGATTTAAGCGAGAGTTTCTGCTGATGCGTGCACTTCGTTATCACTCACTCTGATCGACCTAACATTACCACCGCATACCTCTGCCTAACACGCTCTTCCATCGTAACAGAAAATTTGCAAAGGGCAGTGCCCTCTGCTCGGAATCAGAGTGAAGCGCCTCCGGAATCGCCTAAGCAGGTGCAGCTTAAACAAACTTTAAAACTCCCGTTTGGTAAGGTCAAGGTTCAAATCTGAGCGAAGCAAAAGGACAAAAATTGGCACAAAATTGGAATCATGGAACTTTTCGTGCAAAGAGACCAAGGGCTGATCCACGCACGGCTAACAGAGCTTGGTTCCTTGGTCCACTTGAGTCCAGAGGCCCCAAATATCGAACTTGTATTTTTTTTTTTATGTTAGATTATTATTATTATTTTGTAATTTTTTTTATTTATTATTTACAAACACTCTTGACATTCGAATTTTTAAATGATTAATGGTTATTATGACGTTGGAACAGATTTTAAACCAAAATCTACAAATCGCGAGGTTTTCACGATTAGAAATGTTAGCTAATAGCTCCTCTTAATTGACGATTATATCTATTCAGAAAGTGACCACATTAATTTAACTGATTGTCCCGTACACATTATACTAATACCTAAAAGGGGCCAACTAAGAACACCAGCTCTGGGTCCTCAAATCCTATATCTGCTCCAGAAAAAGACAAACCTTAAAACACACGTAAATTGTCGACAGTGTACTGATCTCGTGGTCTATGGTCTTTTAAACACAGTAGCATTTATGTTGACTGTATCATCTTCCATTTGAAGAAATGCCTCGATTATTACTATCCATGTTGGAATATGTCTTTACAAAATCCGTTGGAAACAGTCCTAGGGTTTCATGCTAGCACATAATATTTAGGTTTCACCGGGCTTCCTCTTCCTCCAATTCATTTATATCTATGTAAATATTCTTGTTTGTGGCTGCTCAGTATTTCAGGACAAGACAGATTACGATATTTATTGATCATCTTTCCCTCCCATCTACTTTCAAAACAAAAAATAATCTTCCACAACTTGCAAGATATCAAATTCCTACCTAGCAACTTTCGATTCCAATCTGATCACTCGCCAATTGCATGTAAACTATCCTTACAGAGCAATTCCCTTGGGTTCCCTGACGAGTATCCGCTGAATTGCCTAGGATAGCCTTCTCTACCAAATATCTGAAGCCAGAGATCATTCTCCAATGCTTGATTGGGTTTGACTTGTGGCGTCTCTATTCTGAGCCCTTGGAGGATGTCGTTATGCTGCTGTACGAACAACTGAAGTTAATTGCATTACGTATGCAGCCAGAATCAGCAGGTTTGGTAACAGGTCGAATAGGGGTTTTAATAAGGAAACTAAGATGGCTTTCATCAAGAAGCAGAAGGCCTACCGGAAATGGCAGGAAACTCAACTTCCCTGAGACCGTTCCATCTTTAAGAAAGAAAGAGCTTGCTTTTTGAAAAAGAAAAGGCAGATCCTTAACCGAGCTGTTCTCGATAGGTTGAAGAGTGGTAGAAGGATCCTTTCGCATCATCATCTAGTCATTGACCAAAAGCTTGTCCAGGAATGGGCACAATTCAGCTTACAGCAGGCAGATTTCCCTGACTCTGATTCCTCTCTCTCGCAGGAGGACTGGTTACCTAGGGCACACTTGTCTGAAATATAAATAACTAGAGAGACCCTAATTGATGTCATCAATAAACTACCCAACAAAGCCACTGTAGGTCTGGATGGTTTCCCACTCTTTATTATCAAAATTTGCAGCCCATATATAGTCGACCTTCTCCTGCACCTTTTCAGACAAATCCTGCAATCTGGAATAGTTCCTTCGATTTGGAAAACTTACCATGTTAAGCCCATTCCAAAGATCAAGAAACCCAAATCTCCTAAAGACCTGCGACCAATCTCCATCAGTTATTCTTTACTCAAAATTATTGAAAACGTAATTCAGCCAACAATTGCCCAGCATTGCTTTGCACACAGGCCCGAGTACCTGCATACCGTTCTACAAAGGAGATCGATAACTACCAATCTTCTTGATACCCTCTTCAGAATTCAGCGCACCCTTAACAACAAATCCCAGATTGATATCATATTCCTCGACATAAAATCGGCTTATGACAGAATACACCTCCCAGCTCTTTTTACCATTCTGAAACACTACTTCGGCCTGGCAGATACCTTACTTCAAATTTTGAAGGCTATTTTACTTCCTAGACATCTGTCTGTGACTCACAATGACTTTCAAGTAAATATTGACGTCTCAAGAGGCATCCCGCAAGGAAGCGTACTGTCCGCTATCCTGTTTGCAGCAATTTTGGAGCCTTTCCTTGCTCAGAATCCGAACTTTGTCTCTTATGCCGACGACCTGAAGTTCTAAGTGAGCTCAGATCATAATCATCAGATTCATGATATCAACCAACAAGCTTCTAGGCAGATATTGAGCTTGAAAAGTTATCTTGCCACAATTGGGCTGCATCTGAGCCCTTCCAAATCAGCACAACTGACGATAACCAAGAAGAAAGTCAAAAATGATATCCAAATCTTTGTTAGTGGGGAACCGGTGCAAAAGGTGACCTCTCATACTGACCTTGGCCTCACCTGGGATGTTGGGCTCACATTTCAGCCTCACTTTGTCAGGATGAGGCAGCAGAAGACGTACGCTGCTCTTTGGGCAGTGCGTCAAGAGCTCGTTGGTGTGCATCAGCCAGCGCTGCTTGTTCGGCACATCCTGAGGTGTATTACGCCGATTCCTCTCTATGCTTCAGAAATTTGGTCATCTGCCCCTGCCTCATACCTTCAGAAGTATCTTAGTTTAGAGTACTGGTTGCTTAGATGGATGAACAGGGTGGTAGGCCACCCCCCCTAACTATCTACAGATTGATCCTACAGGCAAATCTGGGCACCACTCCCTGGACACATATCATCATGACAAAAAATGTCCTCACGCTTGCACGGCTTATAACAAGGCGAATTGAGGGGAGCACCCCGACTCCTGTCTCCCTCTACGTCTTACACTGTCAAGCATTGATTCCCCGAGGAACATGTTTCCAGCCAATTGCCTTCGGATCTTCAATAAATTTAGGATCCACCCTGATAGGTTCTGTGAAGACAAGCTCTGCAGGAAGGAAATCCTCAAGAACTACTGCCAGATAATGAACTTATAATACTCACCTGCTTCTGGACATGACTGACTGACTGTTTTTTTTTTTTTTTTAAACTTGCCTATTTGTATATGACAAAGCCTTTTTGTCTTCATGCAATCATATATTTTGTATATTATTGTATATTTAATACTTTAAAAGTCTCGGGTCGAGCACGCATGTACTCTTGTTTATTGTACATTGTGTTTCTCGCACCTTAGTCTGTAAATATTCATACCCTTCTGGCACAGAGCCGTCCGGGGTGACCCCAAGGTTTCTTCGGAAATAAACTGATTTTAATAATAATAATAATAATAAAATATGGCAAAGCTTTTGGCACGCAGAAATAATGCTAACTCTAATTTATAAACTAATAATAATAACAATAATAGAAATGCGACTTGAGAAGTGGATCCGATCTCGTTCCAGAAAGCTTTAAGAAATAAGTTCCAGCGAAACAAAAAAGAAAAGTCCACGACAAAACCTCTCTCACCTGACCCTAGTGAAAATGAGTTCGCAGATGACACCCTCGGATTCCAATGTCATCACCGACTTCATTAACTGGGGCCATCTTTCTTCTTTTGCACGCAAGCTCAATTGCAGCGACAAGGGATCAAATTAGCGACATGTTCCATCACCAGGGGATTAAGAGCCGTGACCACGGACCGGGCAAATAGGTCACTAGACAGCGTTGACTTCATTTCCACGAGCCAAAAGCTTTGCCTTAATCTCGTTGTGAAAGCAGACTAGAGGGAATAAGGAGGGGGATGGAGGGAGGGAGGGGATAAAGAAAGGGAAGACATGATATGGTTGCTGTACGACTGACGTGCTTCAAATAGCAGCTGCAATACGGTAAATATTTAGAAAAAATTGACGGGAGCTTCTTTTGACCTTGGAACGTTTTTGAAACAATGTCACTTGGTTCACAAGGGAACAAAGTAAGATTTCATGGACGTTTCAGTTCTGAAAGAGAATTCTCATCATCTGGTGGCTTAGTATAGTTAATTGGCTCTATTTCGAACAAGCTAACTTAGACTAGCCAACTAAACTTTTTCCTGATCCTTCCCCTGCCTGCCTCCATCAAATAAAAGTATTATTAAAGAAGCCAAGCGGATATTATTATTACAACCCTTTGATGTCCAAGCGTAAAAGAACGTGCCTTTTCGCTTTTCCCAAGTTCCACAAAGCGGGCGAGCCCAACCCCATCCACACAAAGAAGAATTTAAGGATCCTTTGGGAAATTAGTGGGAGTTGAGCCAACGTTAGTCACTAATGTCAATCCACCGAAAAATACGCTTTTCAACATTTATAAAGTAGGGCGAAGACGCCGGACAATATCTGGAGCGGAAGTTTCACTTTTTAAAGCACTCTTAAAAGGATATTTATTTTTCTTCAGAAACTTTATTAATTAATTACACTTTTAAAGAACCAAAGTTCTCAGAAATAGTAAGTAAAAAATAAATAGAGGAATAACTTTGGACGGAGTCCAAATGTCAAAATATATTTATTGTTATCCAAAATATACCAATAAAATCTAAAGAACTTCAAATAAAATGTATAATAAAATATAATTCCATTAAAATGCACAATAAAATGAGAGTGCACGAGATTTCAAGACCCGTCTCTGGTTGGAATCCGCCCACATGCGTGGCACTACACACACTTTGAACAGAAATGATGGTATAAGAATGATCTAGAAAAATATATTTTGAAATCTGGTCTTAATTTCTTTGGTTTTAATTTATACACTCAGTGATCAAAGAATTATGACCACCCCATCCATAACGGACATAGTTTGCAGTATAAAAAGCCGAACAGCTTCTTACACTAGGGCAGTGGTAATTTGAATGTGGTCGTGCGAGTCAAAGTGATAAAGTAGCAGCTATGAGACGTAGCAAAGATATCACGAAGTTTCAAAAGGGTATGATAGTGGGAGTTCGTGCGTAGGGTGCTTGAATACTGGAAACTTGAATATCGGAAATGCAATGCAGTATGGGGAATACAAGAACAATATCCCAAATGACGATGCGCCGCGCACTCAGACGATGGAGTTTCACAGCAGACGGCTCAAGGGACACACTCTCCTCGTCGCTGATCATCGTCGATAGTGATTACTGTGGCATCAACAACACGCTGGTTAGGCACTGGAGGGCTGGAAACGAGTGTTCTGGTCGGATGAGTCCAAATATCTAATGCAATCCGCCGACGAACCTTCGTGTGTGGCGCAAGCAACACGAGTCCATGGATCCATCGTGCATGGTGCCAGCATCCAAGCAGTTGGCAGTGGTTGCTTAATATGAGGCCTGTTTTGCTGGCAAGAATTAAGAAACTACGGTAAGATGGTAGTCGTTTGACAAAGTGGGATTTCAGTTTTATGCGACGTTTAAGGGTCATCATATCATCATATTGATAATTAATCAAGATTAGGCATCATATACTGATGGCAAATCTTGGCTTTAAAAAACAAATATATATATATATTCACGATCATATTCAGGTATTCTTTAGGATTAAACTCTCATACATTTTAGTGATAACCTCCTATATTGCGCATGACGAACGTCTCTCTCTCTCTCTCTCAAGAGCATTTACTTCGCGCGACTATTTTAAGAAGTAATCTTAACGCTCTAAGAGAGTACTTGTTTTATGTCTCTATCCGATAACCAACGACGGGAGACATGCGACCACCCCCACATTCCGGGCCTGCAGAATGCAGCACACGAGATGCTGCATCCTTTAATGCTTTATATCAAACCCGAACGTGGAAATTCCCGATAACCTGGCGTTGCACCGCAAAAATGTACACGCACGCACGCATGCTCCACACGCATCTTGAGTAGATACGGTCAAACGGTGGGTGGTGTGGAGGTCTTGCACGGTTGTGTCGGAGATTCAGAAATATTCGGGAAGGAAAACCTTGTATTTCTTCCTTGTCTTCTTCGGAACAACGGCAGGGTCACAATGCTGTAGGCCCTGTTGGAAAGAATGAGTTTCGTGGGTGGTTTCGTAGAATTCTACACGAAAAATAATGAAATCATAAGCCAATATTATTACAATCATCATCATAATCATCATCAGTGCTAAGAGCAGATCCGGGATAAAAAAAAAGGGATGCTAAAAGGGATAAAAGGTTGCCTAATAAAAGGATACTAAAAGGGGTAATGGGTTGTCTAATAAAGGGATGATAACACTAGTCTAAATAACAGACAGGAAACCTTTAACAACTCTATATGATTATACAAAAGTTAAGAGAAAAAAATTTAAGTAAAAAATATTGTATTTATTTATTAATTTGTTTGGAACAATGCATGCAATTAGAGTCATAAATACTAGTTCAGCTGTACGCAGAAATACTACAAAAATAAGAATTAACGTGAATGCATAATTAATAATATGCAACAGTTTCCAGCTTTGAACAAAATATAATGGATAAAAATTTAAGTTTAATTGGTTAAATACCACGATATACTCAAAGGAATCAAAAGTGAATACTTCGTTGTAAGAAGAGGCAAGAAGAACATGTATCCAAGAGGGGAATTTGCATGAGAAACGTGCCAAGGAATAAGATTAGAAGGGTCAATAAAATGTGGACTAAATTGCAGACAGATAGACTGAAGATTAGATCGTAAATTAAGAGGAATTAAATGAAAACCTGTTGCATAGAGCGTGGTAATGTCTGCGATGGAACTCGATGTTTCTTGAAACAAAGAAAAGGAACAAATAGGATTTGAATACGTTCGAGTAGGTTCGAAAGATATTTCGTGGATGGGGACCAAATAATGACACATTAGTCAACGACAGGTAAAATTAGTTGCTTGAAAAGGATCACAATAGCAGCCTCACTAATGAAAACAGAGGCTTAGCTCGTAATGAGACCAAGAAGCCGAAAAGCTTTGAGAACAATGTTACAGTATTTATTATGAGCCCATGGATGAAGATCATCACGAATGGTAACATCAAGATCTCTGAGTATTTAGAACAGTATCTTCGTTTTTCTTAATTTGACCCTTTTATTTTTTATTTCACAATAAATCTGCAATACAATCAAGGCAACTATGCAAATTCAGTCACAAATCGAAGGACACTAGAACGAGAAGTAACTATTTTTGTTTGTACTTCGTTCGACCGCGTACACTCAAAGGAGAATCACGTGGTTTCGAAAATGAGGTGTGTGAACCCTCATTTTTCAACGAGGGTTCACACGGATGACCATCCCATAACTTGATTTGTCCACCCTGCGAAAAAGGCCTGGGTTCGAATCCCATTGAGATGGCAGGAATGAAATTTTTTATGGAGTTTTATTCGCATCTTGTCCGGATTGGTCTGTTTCAGGTAATGGCTGCATGGTCATTTCCTGGGAACTCATTTTGCATCACGAATAATAAAATAACCACAGAATAACTGCAAATCACAAGCATAATATACAATGCCTCCATAGCTGCCTCGATGTCAAACGCTAAACAACTATTATAATTATAAATCAAAAGGCAAAAACCATTATTAAATATAATTGTACACTCAAATAAATTCAGAGTAGCAAAGCGAAATTCTCCTGCACGCCTTGCAACATACCAGTGAATTCCATAACCATGAAAGGTCAGCAGCCATTTCAAAGAATCACCATGAGTTGAAATTGGCTTTGGTGAACAACCGGAGTTTGTTGTTTGTCTTTCGGTGAATTATCTTATATTGAGCACAGGACAGCAATATGAACCCAGCTTAGCTGTCTGGGTTGATCTTAGTGTACACTGACTTTGCCGTATTTCTGTTGGAGCATGTAGCTTTTTTCTTTCCATTATTATCAAAATCTTAGATGGCGCTGTTCTATTAGAAGGCAAATACCAATAAGCGCTTTGCTATTTCAATGTATTATTTTATGTTTTGTAAATGGCCGACCACAGATTAACCGGTTGTACTTCATCAGTATTTTAAGGATGGGGTGCCAGAAGTAACAACACTTCTAGCACCCCATTAACCACCTGTGTGAAGCCTGTCGATCACCCTCTTGCTTTATTGGGCATTTTTTAGGAAATGCCACTAATGGAAGAGTATGACCATACACACCGCTCAATACCCTTATGATGTATGCTGTTCGGCGCTGATTCAGGAATGAAATGAGGCCTGGCAGCTGTGCATTCCTGAATTAGAGGGGTTTGTCATGTAAATTGTCCGATTACTGCTGAAATATACGCCACAATGAATACGCCATAAACAGTCTAAGTATAGAATAACAATCGCAGTTTTGCGTGCCATCTGCTACGCAACCACCCCAGTAATCTACAGTTACCATCGATTAGCTAACGTTAGTATTCTTTCCGTTCATAAGTATAGCATGTGCACAAATTGCAAGATTACTATAAAACTTCTGTCATCGCGTGCTGAGTAATTCACAAATAACGAGTAGTTTATTTAATAAAATGATAATAAATTTTGTTTGTATTGCGGAACGGCCGCATACTCATTCAAACACGTGAACCATAGCATTTGACCGTTCGACCACGTGTGCAAGAAAATTGGATTTGTAAAGGGTGTTAAATAAAGTAGAAATGCATAAGTGGTTTATTAAATATACGACTCGGGTTATTAATATCTGTAAAGTGAAAAATTTCGGTCTCTCACTAGCGGATTAACTGTATATTTATTGTCCCACCCACAACCAAACACTATGTTCAATAAATCCGGAATGTTAATCCAAGCAGTAGTAGAGTGCATATAATCACTGTCCTCCACACAGGGTGAAAAGGATTGAGTTTGAATTACATCAATGACGCAAAGAATTTTTATGGACATTTTTCAAAACATGGCCGAGGTAATCAGTCTCAGGCGAGGGACGGCAAGCTTTTCTCTCTGAAATTTCTGCAGAAGGCACAGACCACCCCTACGATAGTCAGAATGCCAATGTGTTAACAAATTGCAGTCTTCAAATAATGCTATATGCTTCATAGTACGTATGTTTCAACTAAATTTCACCTCTAAAAGCTCGTACTGTTGCGTCTACTTGCCAATCATACAATACGTTGAGTTGAACGTGACAGATTACACAGAAAAGTACTTTTTGTTAGTATTTTATTTTTTGGCGGAATTGCTGTCGTTACTGACTTGGTCGCTATGACACACTCACCCTCATTAGCAGATAAGCGATCCACGAACGAACGATAAACCGCAGCAAGCAGGCATAGCCCTCCATTCTTCCTGCAGAACAGTGACCAGTTTAGCTACCAATGTAGAACGTGGCCCTTATGGAAGCATTGAACTCTGCGCTTCCATGAACTATTCTCGAACAGAAATGGCGGTATGCACAAAGTATTATCCAGTGGAAACAACATGGGTCTGTGCCAAAGGACTACCACATCGTAGGGAGAGGTGCGGGGATAGTCTCGGCATGCAGACGCAATAATTCGAGCTCCTGATATTTTGTTTAATTTAAGTGCTTAAAGTGCCTCATACTTCTGGAATTATGTTCTCCATAGACAAGTTTAGAAGAGGATTCCGTTGGTGAGACTTTTTTTGGTATTTTCTGGGATCTTTCTGCTAGATCTTAACGTTAATTATTCAACGTCTTTGTCAATGGTTAGGTCGCCATGCCGCCATTGGCAGGAAATTGAAGAGAGCAGTTTTCGGTCTTTTCGGAGCTGCCACGCTAATATCTAGCAAATTGTGACTGGGGAGGGGACCACCCGCTGTGTGTCAGCAAAAAGTCTACAAACTTTTTGTGGCAGATGTGAAACTTCCCCCGGGCTTATCCTGCAAGAAAATGAAGACTGACATCGTATTTATCGTCCCCAAAAACTTCTAATAATAATAATAATAAAAAAAAAAAAAAAAAGACCTTGTTCTGTTAATTTAGAGGTTTTTCCGCTTGAACTTTTCCTATTTTTTCCCACGTGAACAGAAGGCTACAGCCCAATACCGGGTTCCTGTTTATCATAGAGACTTGCTTCAACCATCATTTTGCTACTTTTTAGGAGAATACTAACGGCGACCCGATTATCTGGAAACCCCTGTTTTCCGTTTTTCGAAAATCATGTCCACTGCAGACTATACTATCATTGATGAATGCCAGGACTTTACTCCTGAAACTATCCAAACTCTAGGCCTACGGGGTGATACTGAGGCCTCCAGGCCTACTCCAGCCTCCAAGAAGCGTAATAAAAAATCATTTCCGAAATCAGAAATGGAAACCAGATCCCAAAGTGATCGAAAGGAACTACAAGACCGATCTTCCCAGCAAGGAGAAAATGATGATGAAGAGACACCACTGGATCCCACTCTGCCTGAGGGTCCCGTTTTAGAGCAGGTTCTCTACCTGAGAACTGCACTAGAAACTTTAATGAAGACAACCAACAGCAGAGTCAGTACAGCTCTGCGCGCAGACATAGTTTCCCTATGGACGAAGTTGGAAACCATTTTACTTACAACGCACCTCGAACGCGAGAAAGCAGTGGCTAAACTCGAGGCATATCTTGACGGTAGGGATAGTCAAATGCAACAGCGCGCCCCTAATTATGCAGACACGCTGAGGATTCCCAGTAATGCTGAACAAACAACTGAATCAGAAAACTCAACCAAAAGGAAAACTCTCCTACAAAAACCACATCTGGTAATTGTTAGATCTACTTCCACAGAAGATCATCACACAAGTGAGGAAGTAAAAAATATAGTGGTCGCAAATCTAGCAGAAGACCTGAAAATGGCAAAAATTAAATCTGTGCGTAAGACACGTAATATTGGTGTCATCATTGAAACTGAGACGAAAGAAGAAGCTAACAAAATCATTAGTAACCCCAAAATACAAACACTTGGCCTACAGGCTGCACCCCCGAAAAGAAAGGGGCCCAGCATAATAATTTATGATACCGAAAAGGACCTAACCCCAGCAACGCTCCAGGATGAACTATACAGAAGAAACCTCCAGCAGGACCACCCAGATGTTGAACCAAATGACCTCGTTTTCCCGAAATTCCAAAAAAATGCCAGAGTGGGAAATTCTACCAACTGGGTAGTGGAGCTTTCCCCCGCAGCCTGGAGAACAATAAGTCAACAAAATAGAGTGTTCATAAATTGGGGCAGTCACCGCTTCAAGGAGCATGTGGCTGTCCCCAAATGCTACAAGTGTTGTCGTTTTGGACACACGACACACACGTGTACCCAAGCTCAACCCACATGTGGACACTGTGCTGAGAGAGGCCACGACTTTAACTCGTGCACTAAAAAAGAAGACCCACCCACTTGCGCAAACTGCAAATCAATGAAAATGCAGGCAGATCATTCCATCCGGGACAATAAATGCCCTGTCTACACAAAAGCTAAGAGCACATGCCAACTAAGGCTCGATTATGGGGACTTACCTTAAACCATTTAATACTACCACTGTAAAATTTGCACAAATTAATGCCCAGCGAGCTAAAGCAGTTGCAGCGCAGTTGAGGAAAAAGGCAGATGAGGAGAACCTCGATATCCTCTTTCTTCAAGAGCCATATTCGCATAGTAAGGCAGTCAGAGAGTATCCGTTGGCTTATAAGATCGTTCAAGTGGACGGGGAGACCCCATGGGCGGCTATTCTGGTCAGAAACTCTGATCTCACTGTTACCAAAATACCACATTACTGCCTTCCCTGGGCAGCCTGTGCCCATATCATCACCCCTTTGGGGGAATTTTACGCAGTTTCTCTCTACTCGCGGCCGGGGGAGGATATTCTCCTGATTATTAGATACTTACAAAGCATCTCTCTGGAATTCCCAAATGCAAAAATCATCGTTGCCGCCGACGTAAACTGCAGGTCGCCAGCGTGGTTCAGTGAAACTCAAGATAGACGAGGCACAAACAACGGACAAAGACTGGAAGAATATCTTTCAAACAGTTCTTTCTCAATTCTCAACCAACCAAATAACCTACCGACCTTCTCTAGTACAATGTGGGAAGCCACAATTGATATCACCCTGGCCACAAGATCCGTTGCACAACACCTTTCATCCTGGACAGTTAGAGAAAGCTGGACCACTTCGGACCACCGTGTAATAACTTTCCAACTACACCGATCAGTAAGCCGACAACCAATTATGAGGCAAACTCTACATAGATTTGCAATTGACAAGGCAAACTGGCAGGAATTTAAGGATTCACTGATCATGGCCGCCCACTCTCTCAGCACAGTTGGACTGAACCCAGACCAGCACCAAAAGGCAATTGTAAGCCTAGTCACTGACAGCTCAATTAACTCTATTAAACGGAAGAAACCTTCTCTTGGAGCCGTACCTTGGTGGTGCCCAGAGCTCCAACAACTGCGACGGGAGGTTTACACCCGACGGAAAAATTTTCAACGCGCAAGACGGACATGGCCAGAAGCGGAAGTAGAGTATCTCAAGCAGCAGTACCGAACGGCAAGAAACGAATACACAGCCCTGATTAAACAAAGGAAAAAGCGCTCCTGGGAGCACCTAGTCTCCACAGTTGGAAATTCTGCTCCATGGGGAGTGGTTTACAGAGTAATCACAAACAAACTCCCCAGGGGAGAAGTCATCCCAGCCACCAAGACGCCACAAGGCACGTATACAAAGACATGGTCCGAATCTATAAATAACATCCTTGACGCCATGTTCCATCAACACATGCCACCAAGTACCCCAGAGCAAATACTACTATGTGAGGAAAACAGCACATACACCACGGCCCAAGTGGAAGACAGCTTCACCAAGGAAGAACTGGACTCCGCTGCAGCAAAAATAAAAAACAAGAAATCTCCAGGAGAAGATATGCTGGAGCCTGAGATCGTAAAGAAGGCTGTTGAAACCATCCCAAATGAGATCCTAAACCTCTTCAACCATTGCCTTGAAGCAGGCCATTTCCCAGTAGTATGGAGATCTGCAAAATTAAGGCTTATTCTCAAGAATCCGACAAAACCACAAGACCTTCCGGAGTCATACCGGCCCATCGCTCTTCTATCCATACTAAGCAAACTCCTAGAACATCTTCTAAGCAACAGAATAGAAATTCATTACTCCAAGGCTGGCCTTCACTCTGACAACCAATACGGCTTTAGAAGGGGATACTCCACGGTGGACGCCTTAGAGAATATCGTCAAAGCAGCTACCACTACCAGCCATAAATACTTCCTTGTCATTTCAGTGGATTTTGCCGGGGCGTTTGACTCCCTCTGGTGGCCAAGCGTCCTTGGCAGACTCCGGAAAGCAAAACTACCAGCTAATTTGTACAATTGTATAAAAACCTATCTTGCAAACAGAACAGTAACCGTCAGTGCTCCGTACTGTTCAGTCACACGACCAGTCTATAGAGGATGCCCACAAGGCTCAGTACTTGGCCCACTTCTCTGGAACGTGGTGCTCGACAGCTTTCTAAACCTCGACCTTGGTAATGTGCGATCGCAGGCCTATGCGGATGACCTGATCCTGATGCTGGCGGCAGACTCAAGAACTCAACTAGAGATCTCTGCAAACCGTGCTATAAATATCCTACAAGACTGGGCCACCCAAAACCACTTAAAGATATCCCCAACAAAAACCTGCTCCATCCTACTTAAAGGTTCTCTCAATATCAGAAGGCCTCCCCAGATAAAGATTCAGGAAACAACAATTAAGCTTTCCACTGAACTTAAATATCTTGGTATTCTGCTGGATAAAAATCTGTCATTCACACCCCATCTTACTTACCTCAGAAGCAAAATCAAAAAATACTCCGCACTAATAGCTAGAGTCACTCGTCGCGACTGGGGACTTAAGAAGAGGACCCTAGCCCTCTTCTATAAGGCAGTCTTCTTACCAGCAATAACATACGCATCAGGAGTCTGGTTCCACAAGGCGGTAACAGCAGTTAACAAAAGGAAGCTAGAGACCATTCAACGTTCAGTCCTACTAACAATCTCGAGAGCCTGCTGTACTGTAAGCACCCACGCCCTCCAGGTCCTCTTGGGTGCTCTCCCCCTGGACCTGGAGATCGTCCGCTGTGGGTTGCTTTATCAACTATCCAAAGGCAAATCAATCACCTGCCTAGACTACACAACTGATCCGGCGAACGATCGTAAACTAGAGAAAAAACGCCTTCTCACCCACCTACAGCAGGCCTGGCAAACCCGCTGGACGACTTCGACAAAAGGGGAAGTCACCCGAAGATTCATACCGGATAATCAACTAGTGTTTCCCCAAAGCCCAAACTGGTTTTCACCGGGTCTGCTGACATCTTAGCTGCTCACGGGACATGGCGCAATAAGAGCAAAACTCTCCAGTTTCGGATTGAGTGACACCCCTCTCTGCCACTGTGGACAGCCAGAGACGTGGGAGCACCTCATGCACCACTGCCAACTATATGAAGACCTCCGCTGCCTCTTAATAACTAGAATACGTTTCTCACCAATAAACCAAGAACAATATCTCCTGGAGAGCGAGGACAACTATAAAGCCTTAACGCAGTTTGCGCAGGATCTTTTTACTAGAAGAAGAACATACCCACAACCTTAGCAGGAATTTTCCCACAAACTAACCACTCATCATCCATAATAAAGATCCTTAGATGTGTCAACCAAACAAAAACCTAACAGCTACAATCTGAAAAACTAATCATTAACTTAACCTGGATCTGACCACTGGCTTAAACTGGAGTCATTATCTGGATTTGACCACTCACACGGACGGAACAACATGTCCCAGGAATGGCGTACGAAGACCTGACAAAGACATTATGCAGTTTGCTGCCGAAACATCATTAGGCGATCTGAACCGGGTACCCTCACTCGGTTCACTTTCTTTCCCTTTCCTTGGCAGGGGATGGTTACTCTGTACCCTCCCCCCTGCCATCCCCTATCTTCACCTGGTGAGGCATGGGCCTGCCCCACCGACTTTTGGGGTTATCTTCACTATTGACTCCATATTTCTGTCTTTCACCCCCCAGTCTTCAGTCTCCCTTCCCTCTCTAGCTATCTTGCGACTAGCGTTTGACCCTTGCCAAAACTACACAAGCCCCACACAAAAATTTAAAAAAAAAAAAATAATAAATAAATAATAATAATAATAATAAATGAACTATAACCCGTATAACTTATATCTCTTTCGGTCTGACCCAATTTCTAGCGTTTCTCCTCCCCCCTCCACTTTTTTTTTTTTTTTTTTTTTTTTTTTTTAGGTCCTAGCCACTGAAATCTCAGGAAATTAGGTGGCCGGACCTGCCAGAGTAAATAGTAAATTTCTAAAATACTGGTGTACCTGGTCTGCCTCCACGAGGTATAGTGTGGGCAACGGTGGGTCTCATTTGAGACCCAACGGCTAAAAGACCAGATGAACAACGGTACAAAACATTACACACTACAATATCCATACACTTTTAAACCTCTGGCCTCTACAGTGTTCTGTATCACACCACAATGTATATTACGCGGAGATGGGGGAAACCCCTGGTGCCGTTAGACCCTAAAAACACTATACACTATACACTATATACCACATCGTAGGGAGCATGGAATTGTCCAAAATGCTAAGAGAGGCGTCGGCTCTGCACAATCATAACGAGAAACAATGCCATGCCACACCCCACCTTTTCTGAACTTCATTGTTTGCTGTCTCCCGCGACAGTCTGTGCGGATAGCACACTGGTCACGGGCCCGGGTTCGAATCTCGTCGATGAAGCGAGTAAATTTAATGAGCTTTTTTCACTCTGTGGCTGAGTTATTCAGTCTCAGACGTAGATAGGTTTCAGAAACTGTAGTTTTTTCGTCCAGGAAAACAGGCAAATCTACCAGAGTACACGCAATTTACAGACACAATATGTACATATATATATATGTGTGGGTATATGTATTAACTTTTACCGGGTGATATAATAGTTTGCTTTCTATCCCGTGAGAGTTGATGACAGGACATCGTAGGGTTCCGTCCTGCTATTAGAGCCAGATAGTGTTCTGTTCTCGTTGATGTAGCCTTCGGGCGACTTTTGCTAGTTCTTCCTGTAATGGTTCCTGTCTCCTGAAACTGCTTCCATAGTGTCGACACAACACTGCGTGACACATTAAGCCAACATGCCACCTCATCCTGCGAATTGCCTGGATTCAAGTCGTCCAACTGCCCGCCATCTCAAAGAATTCATCTAAACGACGACGACTTGCCATCCTAAGTACTGGAGATGTGGCTATTCCACTGAGCAAACCAAAAAACTGGAATGAAATGATGAGCTGGCAATCCCTGTTTTTATAGGCATGAATAATTTGCATAACGTACGGCTCTGTAAGACGGTAGATCAAATTCTGTTGGATATTCAAAATTTCCATGGCAGATGCCGATTATATCAAATATTCGTCTTCGGCGACACTGTTCACAGTAAAATACATTTTGTTCTGTTAATTTTGTCGAGCCGTGTATTACGCACGGCGTGATATGTCCTGAGTTGGTTATGCGCCTTAAACGAATGCGCCTTAAACCCTACAACAGAGAGCCAGAGAGCCTGTAAAGAGAGCCAATAGGGCTGCCTTCACGATCGTCATTATGGCTGCCAGACACGTTGTTTATTTCACGCTCGTAGATTTCAGTTTAAAGTGTTTTTCACAGCAAGAGTGTATACAGTGTTTCTTCAACTCCAGTGGACTCTCAAGGTGAGAAAATTTTCTGTGCTTTGTTGGGAGTTTGGCTGGTTGGAAGCGTCACTATTTGTATTCTTTGTGTCAGACCGCAAGGTCACCTTGTGGCTGACATCTGGAATATAGAGAGGCGACCGATATAGCGATCGCCACGCTTCTACCCTGCTCTTGACTTGGGAGGTGCAACGGTGCTTGTAACCTTGGACAACATTTGTGTCCCAACATTTTCCACTAAACTGTGTGCTAGTTTTACCCAAAATAATGACATTTGTGTGCAGCCCCCCCCCCCTCTGCCATAGACTTATCATGGTAAAGGCGGAACATTTCTAGGGTAGATTCAACTGTCTTTAAATACCACTATCGTGTTGGCCGCGCCCAGAAACCCCACAGGGAAGTAGTCCCGTTGTTCTAGGTCTATTTTTACACCCGGCTATCTCCCTCCCCACATGTGACTGAGGGGATAGCCCAATGACTTAAAGGCCCACAACTCAAATTCTTTTGTGCTTCGCACTTGTGGCTGATTTTATTTACATAACGCGCACACTGCTTCTTGATAGTAGAAAGGAAATCCCGATAAACCGACGAGTCTCGGTCATCCGGAAATAGTGATATGGAGAGGAATACGGACAAAAGCAGAGCCCCTCTTAGGGGAACCCAGGGCGACGAATGCATAATCATCACAAACCAACAGAACGAAGGGATAGATCCCCGCTCCGGGACCCCCCAAACGGGTAAGAAGAAAAACAAAAAAGGCTCTATACCAAAATTTGAGATAGAAACCCGTTCCCAGACAGAGATAAGGGAAACGCAGGAAAATCTCACAGCGATTACGACAAAGGAGACTAGCGACGACAAGACACAGGAAACCTTCCTGGATCCTACCTTACCCGAAGGTACAATGTATGAAAAATCCCTGTTCCTGAAAACTGCTCTAGAATCCCTCTTTAAAGAGCAAACAAACAGAGTCACCACTGCACTAAGGGCTCAAATAATAACATTGTGGAACAAACTCGATGCACTCCTTGTCGAAGCCTACCTCGAGAGCGAAAGGGCCAAGGCTAAACTGCAAGCCTACGCTGAATGTGGGGCAAAACAAATGCCACAGCGTGCACCCACATATGCACAATCGCTGAGGACCACTGCTCCAGATACCTCTCTACAACTGCCACGTGTGGCAACTACTACAAAACGCAAAACGCTCCTGCCGACTCCACACCTAGTAATATTAAAACCGACCTCAACAGCACAACACCAGACTAGTGAAGAGGTGAAACAAACCATTATGAAGAACCTCTCACAGGATCTTAAGACTACAAAAATCAAATCTGTCCGAAAAATAAGGAATACAGGTGTCATCATTGAAACCCAGACGAAGGAAGACGCAAACGAAATCCTCAACAACCCAAGGATCCAGACACTCGGCTTAGAGGCAGCGTCCCCCAAGAAAAAGGGCCCCAGTATAGTCATTTTTAATACCAGCAAGGATCTAACACCAGAAGCTCTGCAGAAGGAACTATATTCCAGGAACCTTCAGCATGAGTATCCAAACGTGGAACCAACGACACTAATCACCCCAAAATTCCAAACAAAATCCAGGACAGGAGACCACACAAATTGGGTAGTTGAACTTACACCAGAGGCATGGAAAACGATTGCACAAACAACCAGGGTTTTCATACATTGGGGCAGCCATCGCTTCAAAGAGCATGTGTCTGTTCCCAAATGCTTCCGTTGCTGTCGATTTGGACACACGACGCACACCTGTGCCCAGACAGAGCCTACTTGCGGCCACTGTGCAGAGAAAGGCCATGAATTTGGCACCTGCCCTAAAAAAGATGATCCGCCCACCTGTGTAAACTGTAAATCACAGAAGATGCCAGCGGACCACTCACTCAGGGACAATCAGTGTCCCATCTACATCAAAGCTAAGGGTGCATACCAAATGAGGATTGATTATGGACGCACGCCTTAGACCTTTTAACCTAGACAGGGTAAACTTCGCGCAGCTAAACGCACAGCGATCTAAGGCCGTGGCCGGACAACTCACCAAGAAAGCGAATGAACAGAACCTCGACATCCTACTTATCCAAGAGCCATATGTGCACAGCCGGGGGGTGAGAGGATATCCCCTATCCTACAAAATAGTTCAGGATAATAGAGACAACCCCTGGGCTTGCATCCTGGTTAGGAACCCTAGTATCACTGTAACCAAGATTTCCAGCTACTGTACATCCTGGGCCGCATGTGCCCATATTATAACCCCGCTCGGCGAACTCTATGCAGTCTCACTGTACTGCCGCCCAGGGGGAGATATCCTCCCAGCTACCAGGTACCTGCAGAGTTTACTCACAGAATTCCAGAATGCCAGGATCGTCGTGGGAGCGGATGTGAACTGTCGATCCCCGGCGTGGTTCAGCCAAACCCGAGGGCATCACAGCGCCACAAATGGACAACACCTAGAGGAGTTCCTGGCAAACAGTACCTTCACTATACTCAATCAGCCAAATAACCCCACCACCTTTTCCAGCACAATGTGGGAAGCCACAATTGACATTACACTCGCCTCAAGGTCTCTGGCTGGTCACCTCTCGGGATGGATGGTCAGGGAAAGCTGGACCACATCGGACCACAGGGTCATAACCTTCACTCTTCAACGCACCATAGACAGACAACAACCAACCCGACAAATCCAACAGAGATATGCCATACAGAAGGCAGACTGGTCTCTCTTCCAGACTACCTTAAGAGAAGCAGCACAAACCCTCCAAATAGAGGGGCTGAGCCCGGACCAGCACCAAACCGCCGTGGTGGATCTCATCACTGCCGCTGCAAACTGCTCAATTAAAAGGAAAAACCCAACTCCAGGGGCCGTCCCCTGGTGGTCGCCGGAACTACAACAGCTCAGACGCGAGGTGAACACAAGGAGAAGACTATTCCAGAGAGCACGACTTTCCTGGCCAGCAGCAGAAATAGACCAACTCCGCGACCACTATCGCACCGCAAAAAATGAGTACACGGCTCTAATCCGACTCAGAAAACAGCGCTCATGGGAGCAACTTGTTTCTACAACCGGAAACGAGCACCCCTGGGGGGTTGTCTACAGAATAACGACAAACAAACTCCCCAGGGGAGAAGTCATCCCTGCAACAAAGACGCCGCTAGGCACTTATACCAAGACCTGGCAGGATAATGTCAACAACATCCTGGACAGCATGTTTCCTGGACATATTACTCCCACTACACCAGAACAGCAAAAATTATGTCAAGACAATGATACCTATACTACCACCAATAAGGAAGAACCACTTACCATCACGGAACTTCATACTGCTGCAGGAAAACTGCGCAACAAGAAATCACCGGGTATCGACTTACTGGAGCCTGAAATCGTCAAGAAGACCATCGAGACAATTCCAGAGGTAATACTCACCCTCTTTAATCACTGCCTTAATGAGGGATGCTTTCCACAAGCTTGGAGGACTGCCAAATTGCGCTTAATCCTGAAAAGTCCAAACAAGCAACAGGACCTTCCGGAGTCATACCGACCAATAGCCCTTCTCTCTGTACTAAGTAAACTCTTTGAACACCTCCTCAAAGTTAGAATCGAAACTTGCTACATGGCTGCAGGCCTAGAATCACAGAATCAATTTGGCTTTAGGAGGGGCTGCTCCACTCTGGATGCCTTGGAAAACATTACCAGAGCTGCTGAAACAACAAACCATAAATATCTACTTGTAATCGCAATAGATTTTGCCGGGGCTTTTGACACCCTGTGGTGGCCAAGCGTCCTCGGCTGGCTCCGGAAGGCCAACATCCCGGCCAACCTATACCAATGCGTCAAAACATATTTTGACAACAGAATGGTCGTTGTAGAAACTCCATATCATTCTATTTCCAGACAGATCTTCAGAGGCTGCCCACAGGGCTCAATCTTGGGCCCGCTCTTCTGGAACATGGTTCTCGACGGTTTTCTAAATCTAGACCTAGGTCGTGTGGCAACTCAGGCATACGCGGACGACCTGACCCTGGTACTGCGAGAGGACAGCAGAGCCAGGCTAGAAACTTCTGCTACTCGCGCCATTGACATCCTACAGAAGTGGACCGACGAAAACAATCTCCGCATATCCTCAACCAAGACCAGCTCAATACTGTTAAAAGGTAACCTGGACATCAGGAGACCACCACAAATCCGCATCCAAGGAACTACAATTAAGCTGACAAAGGAACTAAAACACCTCGGGGTTGTCCTAGATAATAACCTCTCATTCACCCCTCATCTGACCTACATTCAGAAAAAGATCAGAAGATACTCTGCTCTGTTCATGAGGGTCTCCCGCAAGGATTGGGGCCTGCGGAGGAGAACCCTCAAGCTATTCTATAAAGCCGTATTCCTGCCTGCCATAACGTATGCCGCTGGAGTGTGGTACCGGAAGGCTACCACGGCCGTCAACAGAAGAAAACTGGACACCACACAACGGTATATACTACTTATAATAACAAGAGCCTGCAATACTGTAAGCACACATGCCCTCCAGGCCCTGACAGGGACTCTTCCACTAGACCTTGAAATAGTCTTCCGCGGCCTAATATATCAACTCTCCAAGGGACGTGAGGCTAACCATCTGAACTTCACTTTGGACCCTGAAACTGACCACAAATTGGAACGCAAACGTCTCCTCACACATCTCAACCAGAGCTGGCAAACCCGCTGGCAGACATCAACCAAAGGTGAAATAACTAAAAAATTTATTCCTGATCTACAACTGGTGTACCCAAACTATCCACCTTGGCTTTCTCCTGGACTACTCGCCACCTACCTGCTGACCGGCCATGGCGCCATAAGAGAAAAACTCCATGGATTCGGATTGAGTGACACCCCCCTATGCCACTGCGGATTACGCGAGACATGGGGGCACTTGATGTACGACTGCCCACTGTACGAGGATCTCCGCTGCCGATTTATAACCACCACCCAAATAATGCTAAGAGACCAGGAATATCTGATACTAACTGAAAAAGATACTTATAGTGCCTTCACTCAATATG
The DNA here is from genome assembly GCF_048544385.1 of Mastigoproctus giganteus. Taxonomy (NCBI): domain Eukaryota; kingdom Metazoa; phylum Arthropoda; class Arachnida; order Uropygi; family Thelyphonidae; genus Mastigoproctus; species Mastigoproctus giganteus. Next base: position 48,074,769 of record NC_143583.1, read on the forward strand.
CGCAAGACCTCTTCACAAGAAGGCGGACTTTCCCGCATCCACCACCACAACAACAACCATGAAATGATATGTGGACCACCTTCGGACAGGACACAGCCTCACGAGTGACTTTCCATCCAGCTGAATTCCAACCAGCCCAATGAGACCGCAGAGCTTTCTGCATATGCCAGCCATAATGGCAATCGGTGCCGGCGCTCTTGCTGGACCCATCTTTCTTTCCCCCTCCCTCGGCGGTAGGGGAGGAGACAGGATTTTTTTTTTTTTTTTTTTCCCCTCCTGCCTTCTCCCCTACTCGCCAACCCATATTTCCTCCTGGTAGGGCATGGGCATGCCCCACTGACTTTTAATGGGGTCGCCTCCTCTATCGACCCCATTTCTTCTGTCTTTCTCCCCCCAGTCTTCAGTCTCCTCTCCCTCTCTACCTGCTCACCAGCGTATATCCCACAGGTCAAAACTTAATAGCTCCAAATTAAGTTCGCTCACATTTCGGTCTTTCAATCTAGCGATCAACCCACGCAAACGTTTTTTTTTTTTTTTTTTTAGGTCCTTGCCACTGAAATCTCAGGAAAAGGTGGCAGGGCCTGCCAGAGTAAATAACTGTAATACTAGTGTACCTGGTCTGCCTCCACGGGGCGAAGTGTGGGCAACGTCGGGCCTCAGCTGGGGTCCGGCGGCTAAATGGCCAGAAGAACAACGGTACACAACATCACACACCTCAAGATCCATATACTTTTAAATCTCTGGCCTTTACAGTGAACTGTATCACACCACAATGTAAACTACGCGGAGATGGGGGAAACCCCTGGTGCCGTTTGACCCTAAACACACTTTACACTTTACACTTTACACTTTATGCGCCTTAAACCCTACAACAACCAACGACAAATACCCTTCTGGAAATCAGTCAGCTCGACTGCACATGCCATGACAAGAACAACTAACTTTTTTTGATCATTCCCCTCCCTTATCATGTCATACCAGTTTGAGTCACTTGTTTATTCGGGTAGTCCCAAGCGACTGTGAAAATAGGGGGTCCAGATAGTTTTGGAAGGCAGTGCGTACCGAAACAAACTCGGAACACCTTATCGGAAGCGATGCTGGTTGAGAGAAAGGAGTAGAAGATTCAGGGAACATTGCAAATGGAGTTACTGAAGTTGAAGAGAAAGACACTAAATTTAATTCAATTTTCTCGCTTGTTATCATAAGATATTTGTCAGAGTTCTCAGCCAACGAAATGCAAATACATCTGTGTTATTTTAGCACGACTACAGACCCCTACAAATGTGAGGAATATTCTAAAATGAAATTATTAAATCCAAGGAATGATCATGGTTCTCTCGAAAAGATTATACAGCCCACGCCTCAATCTAATTTAGACAAGTTGTGAACGTTTTTTAGAAGTAACGAATGAAATCTCTAACTTTGTTTTAAAATTCTATTCTGGGCTGTTTTTTTCAATCTGAAATCTCCTAGTGGGGGAAAATATCTCACAGCTAGACAATACGCCAAAATTTCTATACTGGCCAGTTTTAAATGGCACCCCATAGATCATGCATTCTTTCTACCCTCGCCAATATCACGTACCAGGTACTTCATTGTAATTAGATATCCGGATGCCGACCTCATTATCTCAGCACTTTGCAGTGTCAATAATATAGAGAGGGATGTTGTCATCCGTCACTATTCTATCGGCAACGCGATTTAATTTAATCATTCCTTTATGTTGTCCGCCTACTAATAATTGCATTCCTGGATTTATTTGTATCATGCATGCGTCACATGAAGCCAGCTTCAAACTTTAGTAATATTTAATTTATAAGTCGACAGAGGTTAAAATTTATCATTGTCTAAGAGAAATCGAATCATTATACGTATAATTTTATCATTTAGTTAATTATACCTTAAACTCTATTGCCTATGTATGAAATGAACTTGAATACAAGTTCTGGAAGAAAATGACTCTTTGTTGTTGTTGTTGTTGTTGTTGTAGGGTTTGAGGCGCATCACAACTTAAACCATATTTCGCTGTATATAACATGTCTGTAGATTAAAGTATGTTCTGTGGTTAATTTTTCTTTTTGCTAGACGAAAAACCTAGCTACCTTCTCCTGAGACAGACTTAACTCAGCCACGCTGTTAAAAAGACCCATAAAAATTCCTCGCGTCATTCTCTATCATAAACTACATATCTGATTCATGAAAAAGAACAAGCTATCCTGCTATATAAACTGAAATAATTTGGAATTACTGGCAAGGTGTTACTCTGGACTGCACGCCGGCTAAAATATAGGAGACAGAAGATTGTCATAAATGGTAAGTCTTCAGGGTGGACCCGCGTAACAAATGGGGTCCCTCAGGGATCGGTGTTCGGTCCTTTCCTATTTCTAATTTTTATAAATGATATTGACGAGGGTGTCCAAGGGAAGCTGTCAAAGTTTGCTGATGATCTAAAGGTGGAAAGGGTGGTTAACAATTGGAGCCAAGATATGTTTCTTCGAAAAGACTTGAATCTGTTGCATATATGACTAAATTTAAAACATAATTGGATGATTACGTTGTGGAGTCGGGAATAATATGGAGGATGTTCTGTTTTATTTGAGTTTTTCTTATTATTATATTTATTTATTTTTGACTGATGCAGAAAACAGTTCGCTTCCTTGCATCTTTTGGCCTCATTAATACCAATACTCGTTTAATATTCATTTAGAAGGCACTAAGCGCTCTGAAGAAGAGAAATCATAAATTCCCCGCAACCTTCGTGATTCTAGTTTTATAATTATTATCTGTTTGTGTTCATTCACGTTTTTTTATCATTCGAACCATTACTAGCCTAAAGCAGTGTACGTTGCATAATTCAATTTTTTTGGGGTTTAAATTTGGATTGGGAAGTCCAGTTCAATTTGTTTTAGTCTGGAGATGAATAAATATCCCGAATCAAGGAGAAATAAAAGATGTACCAAGTTATATTGTAATTCGGGTTATTCCCGAAGATTGACTACTTTAAAAATAAAACACCTGAATTCCTGAAATTCAATCGGGTTTCAAAATGTGAGCAAAATATTAAAAAAACATTGGCAGTGAAAACGATTTCACTCCCAACTATAGTTAGTATTTGTACACAAGGCGTGGCTATTAAATAATGAAACTGTTGCAATAAAATAAATATAATTAAATACAATATATCATATCATACAAGTTATTCCCTTCAAAATAATTGTCTTGGACTTGCACACACTGTTCTATACTTTTCTTCCAATTACAAAAACATTTCTGGAAGTCATCTTCTGTAAGATCTTTTGACATTTCATTCCTTTTTTTCTGTATGTCTTCAATGGCCTGAAAATGGGCTCCCTTAAGTACGCTTTTCAGTTTAGGGAAGAGAAAAAAAGTCACAAGGGGCTTCGTCTGCCGAGTAGGATACATGGTCACACATCTACTTAACCAAAAGATTTGTTTTTTGGCCAGAAACTAGAGAACAGAGAGCGCGAGCATTGTCTTGGTGGAGTGTTCAACCATTCTTCCACAATTCAGGTCTCTTCCTTCGAATTTTTTCATGCAGCTTTGTCAGAACTTCAGTGTAGTGTGTTTGATTGACAGGATGATTTGGTGGGACGTGTTCAGCCATAATAATAATTTAATATCGCAGAAAGCAAGAATCATGGTTTCATTTTTGATTTTGCCATTGTTGCTTTTTTGGGTCTGTGGGATTGTTTTGTCTTCCATTACATTGACTGTCCTTTAGTTTTTGGGTCGTACTATAAAAGTCAACTTTCATCGCAAGTAATTAGAAAGTCTGGATCTTCTTCAATTTTTTTTTCTGAACATCTCCACAAACTTGGATCCTTCTCATCCTTTGATTTTCATTCAAGATATTTGGTACTATCTTGCCCCACACACTTTCTCATACCCAAATTTTCAGTTAAAATTTGTCTAACTGTTTCTTTGTCATTGAGTTCTGTTGCAACCATTCTAATGGTTAAACGATGATCACTTCTAATCAATTTCTCCTTACCAGATCCACATTTTCATCAGTTTTCATGGATAATGGACGGCCTGGTCATTCATCTTCTTCCACATTCTCTCTTCCTTCTAAAAATATTTTTGCTATTCAAACACGCGAGCTCTTCACACAGTGTATTCCCCATAAACTTGAAGTAACAACAAATAACTTTCAGTTGGAGTTTTCTTTAGTTTGTTAAAATTTTGAGGTTGATTCGTTGTTCGATTCTTTTGTCTATCATTTTTCCAGGAAACTTCAAAAACACAAGATAATGAAAACCTGCCTCACTGCAAAGCGAATGAACGTATTTGAACGTGACTTGGCAGACAACTAGGGAAAGATTCAAGTTCAACTGCTGCGCCTTTGCTTCACAGATGGTGCTTGGTAATACCTTTTAAAAACGTAAAAAATTCTGTTTTTTGGTAGAAAGGGTTATGTTGTTGTTGTTACAGGGTTTTAAGGAGAATTAGCGATTAAGTCCATATTGCTTCGTATACACTGTCTGTAAATTGCGTGTGTTCTTTGATCGATTATCTTTTTGCTGGACAAAAAACCCGAGTTTCCGGGAGAAAAAACCATGCTGTTCTCGCCTAAGTCCACTAACTCAGCCAGGTTGTGAAAAAGACCCATAAAAATTCCTTACTTCATTGATGGGACTCGAACTTGGGTCTATTCCACCCGGTGTGCGAATATTCAGACCCGTTTACCATGATTACTGTTTCTTCGGTGGGGATTCTCTGCTCGATTTCCTATTATTAATAACACCACACTTTTTCCTTTCTCGCCCTGCTTCTTTATATTAATCCAAAGCCACCATCTTGTGTTCCCCCGAGAAAAAAAAAATAAATATTTTTTTTCTCATTTGGAATTTTCGGTTACAACTACGACGTCACAGTTTTTAAAATTCCTCTTCCGCCAGACACAAAATCTCAAATTTATCTCCTCCCCCATAATCGTGATGTAATATTTGGCTTGCCTCTCACGTACTCTAAATGATCAAATGGAAACTGAACATACAAACAGCCCTGTGGAGAGCTGTGCACTATTTGCTAAGCGCTGATCAACAGCAGCGCCACTCTAACTAACCACAGGCAGTGTGTCCAGCATTAGAACCACATATGAATATTCAAAGGAGAACTTCTGTTGGACAACAATCATGATGCTTGGTTTTTATATTTTATTTATTTGTTTTTATTATTTATTTTATTTTATTATTACCATTTTTTTGTTACGTTTCCCTATTCTAAGAGAAGGGTATTCCGCAGAGAAGGACTCCAAAGACGCGAAGGTCCCATTGTGGGTTTTCGCGTACTCCGAGGACGCATGAAAGGTCGGATGCTGGTGTGGGGTAGACGTGTCGGCAATGCGCCAATATGGCCGGTCTATACGCAATGCAGGAGACAGACGAGCAGGTGGGCACACACACGCGAAAACAGTGCACGCAAACCTGCGAGCGGACTTTGTTTCTCAGCTGTTCGTCTCCTTTCTTATCGATTTGCCTTACAAGGAAGAGAAATGGAGCGTGAGATGTTTATGAATAGTTGACCCGAATGGTCTTACAGAGGGATTTGTGAATACAGAGGGAGAAGTGAAGGCTAGAAGGACGTAGACGTCCTAGTAAATTTGGAGAAACAATGCTGCATCCTTTTCGAAATAGAGGGGATAGAATAGGGTTGAGAAAAAGACCATTTAATCTACTAAGGGGTTGACTGAGTCTTCAGTTGGTTGGGTTTATTCTTAAGCAAGCAGTTTTCCTCACCAAAGAAACAGAAAAAGAGAGAGAGATAAGGGGAATCATTCTGGGAACATTTTGAACGTACCATCTTGTATATAATCTTAATCGGCTTCATTTTGATATTCAATATGAACCAATCTTCAGTTCAGAACTTCAGATGAAGAAGAATATTCAGACCCGTTTACTATGATTACTGTTTCTTTGGTGGGATGCTCTGCTTGATTTCCTATTATTGATAAACACCGCACTTTTTCCTTTCTCGCCCTGCCTCCTTCTATTGATCTAAAGCCACCATCTATTAGTGTGGCGATCCGATTGATCCACATTTGTCCTTGTGTTCCCCCAACAAAGCCTACACGACTCTTAGGGGATCGTTTCTTCCCCCTTTGGGAATCGAGACCGCGCAACTGCCTCATCAGATAAGTGACCTCTTCTCGCAAATGTTCCGTTTGCAGAAACAACATAAAACGCATCCGCCTCACACCCGGCATAGCAAAGGAAACACGGAAGGTTCCTCTGATATCGGTTTACTGTTCGTTGTTCTTGACGAGCTTCATGAAAAATGAATTTCCTTGGAGGATGTCGAATCACATTCACAAGAGTGACGGAAGGAAAGCAATAACAATTACGGTTTATTATTATTATTATTATTATTATTATTATTAGTAGTAGTAGTAGTAGTAGTATTATTATTCAATAGTGAACTAGTTCTGCCACCTGGTAAATAAAAAAGACAGCCCGAAAAACTTTATTGTCAAACCTCGATTTTTTTTTAAATTCGACCTTTTAATTAATTTTAAATTGCTAAATTATTAACACACATATACTACCCTACCAAAAGTATTCAGACACCCTCCCCATTGTATTGTACGATGCAGTCTAGATTAATTCAAAACAGTAAATGAGTTTCACTACACGATCTCTCTGGGTGAATGTTCCATCTTAAACGGCAAAAAATGTAAAAACCTGGTTGGAGGAAAATAAAGCCCAAAACCTATCCTAGCCGGGTCACAGTGAAGACCTGAATCCCACTGAATATGTTTGGCATGACCTGGAAAGCTGAATCAGCATGTACAAATACACTCTCTTTCGACAGCTGTACTGGCTAGTGAATTTAAAGAGGAAGGGGTACAAATTCCTGCTTAATAGTAAAGAGAACTGGTAATAAGTACCAGAATGGATCAGTGCTGTCACTGGGGCCAACGGTGGCAGCCCTTCGTTTTATTAATTTGCTCACTATAACTCAGGTTTTTCCAAACGTGACGGTGTAAGAAGATTTTGGTAGGCTAGTGCATATATGCGAAGGGGATCATATTTCAATGGCCACCGAGAATTCCACAAATCAAGACATTTCCACTTGCATTCATGAACTAGTAGTGACACTCTTAATTGTCACTATGTCACCACTACTATGTCACCATTAGTTCATGAATTGACATTCATGAACTAGTAGTGACAGCCTCGCAGTGACCCTTATCGAACTGGATTAAATCAGTCACCGACTATGCTGCCATCAAACGAGTAACAGTAACTCCCCGTTCCAGATTGTGGTGGACTGCTGACCTCAACAACAGCTTCAAAATGAAAGTAGTCCTACATAAGAAATGGAAGCTTACGAATGGCAGTCAAGACAGAATCGCCTTTTCCCGCACCAGGGTCCACTTTAATCGAAAGAAAGCTGCTGCAATCCAAGTAAATCTTAACCGCACTCTGAGGAAAGGAAAGGCATTCTATGTTGCCCCACATGGTGTATTCAATCAGATGCTTGATCCTAAAGAATGGCTCAAATACATCGGCAGGTTTTCAAATACAACCACAGTCCCATCTACAGTTGTCCAGCCTGACTATGAAAACCCTTCAGATGTCTTAGGGACTATCCAGATCACGAAACAGGAGCTCATACGTGCCATCAATTCCCTTCCCACAACAGCCACTGTTGGGGAGGATGGAATTCGGCAATTTATGATCAAATGCTTGAGCACATTCATCATAGAACCTCTTCTCTCAATCTACAACAGATGCCTCACTGAGCATTATTTCCCATCCCAGTGGAATAAGTACAGAGTATACCCCATCCCTAAAAATCGATTTGCCACGAACGTCAGCCAGTCCAAACCCGTATCAGTTGCCTCTTGTCTGTTAAAAACTCTTGAAAAGGCTTTGCTACCCACAATCACTCAACAAATCCTCCAGACGAAACCATCTGAAATCCACTATGCCATCGCAGGAAAATCATCAATCATTAATTGGCAGCCACCACAGAACGCATTCTCTCAGCATTGAACAAAGAGCTGAGCTAGCAGCCACGTATCTCGACATAAGCGCAGCCTTTGATGCCGTGTCGATCTCGGCCTTGCTCCTCCTACTTAAGGAGAAATTTCACATTCGAGGTGATATGCTGTGCTTTTTGGAATCTCTTCTCTGTCACAGGGTACTTATTCTCCATCGGCAACAACACACCCTATTCTGCGACATTACTGCTGGAGTACCGCAAGGGGGTGTCCTATCCGATGTCCTGTTCACAGCTATCATCGTGCCCATTATTGCCTCAACGAATGGTCTCCTATGCTATGCCGATGACCTCAAACTGCTGATTCAAATTAACCCTAGCGACAACCCCGTTCAGCTCAGCAACAGGATCAATTCCCAACTTAAGGATCTAGAATTGTACCTGGCAAACTTCAATCTAAAAATCAACACACTGAAGTCTGCTTAGGTTATATTCTCCCTTAAATCCATGCCGACAGTACTCAACGTTTCACTCGCAGGGGTACGAATACCAAACGTACTCTCGCAACAGACCTTGGCGTTCTGTTTAACCAAAAGATGTCCTTTGTCAACCAGATCGACAAAATCAGTATCAAATTCTCTCGCCTATGGTGGATCTGAAAGCAGTAGTGCTACACGTCCGACATCCTGTCACTGTTAAAAGGTTCATCACCTCCACCGTCTACCCCGCCATTCTCTATGGTACAGAAATATGGGCCTCCGCTGCACATACAAACCTCAAGAGGGTGTACACCGCTGAATACTGGCTACTGAAATGGGCCAATAACAAGCTTCGGCTACCTCCGGCTACCACAACCACCATGATGGCACAAGCACTCGACATCTCGAGGATGAAGTTCCTGATCGTGGAAAAGAGGCCGGTCTTCACAGCCAAACTCATCACGGGCCAGATATCATCTCCAAATATTTGGAACGCTTGCTCTTGGAGGATTCCACAGCCAAGCCTAAGGTCGGTACCAGCACTCGTGGCTCACCACAACAGGCTTGTACTCACTGATAGATTTCTTCCCAAGCAGATGCTCGCTGCCCTGAACCGTGTGGACGCCGACATCGACAGCATAATAAGTAACAAGAAGGACAGACACAACTTTATCAAAGCCCTTGAACCCTGATATATTGCCAAGTTGTATTTATTTCTGTATTAGTGTCTAGCTCTGTCTTTTTATGTATTTGTATTTCTTTTGCATTTGTGATCAGTATTTTGTAGCCTTTTATATGTGTTCGCTGTATTCTGTAGCCTTGTGTATTTGTACGCCTTACTTATCTTTTCCCTAACTGCTATAATCGAACCCCCTGGCGCTCGTCGCCGTGATGGGATATTGTGCTGTAACTCTACTTCACAATAAAGATTTATTTATTTAGTAATTGTACCAAGTATGAGAAAATTCCTTGATTTGTGGAATCCATTCGTTGTGGTCAACAGTCCAACAGTCTCCAGCTGTAAGTTCCATCTTCATCGACATCGATTAGTAGTGACATTTTCAACCGTTTAAGCAAGCAATAATGTCTGGTTTTGTCTCTTAAAAATGATCCTTCAAGCTGTGTTACCACTCTCAACCTATGGTGATCAAACCGGCTGTTGTGTGTCGCTACTGAAAGTTAAATTAGCAATGACATCTTCTTACAACAAATTTTAAAAAGTGTGTCGTATTCTCCATACTTCACTCTTTCGATAATCAATAATGACTTAAACGCAACTCTAAATTCAACAATGAATGGTGACAAGTTGAAGCAACATTTTTACAAGAGGAATAACGTAATTGAATATATTTATTATTGGAAACGTTAATTTAACAAATAATTATGTTCTCTAATGCGTCACATTAGTGGTCAATATCTGTGAGACCCAATTTCTAATATTTGATATTTTGTGCGTTGGAATACCCTTCAGCAACACCATTCGGGTATTTGAGTCTGAAGGACACAAACGGCGTCTAAAATAGCTCCATTAAGTAAAAGACAATTTTTCTTATTCTTCTAAGAAAACTGCCTCACAGCCTAAGGTTAAAACCACTGCACGAGTTATTTCGTGAGTGCACATCACTGCCTTACGTGACTAGCCATTCCAACCATAACAAGCTTTTCTCGAATTCGAACAACACACATAATTGTTCCGCTTGTGGTGAGGAGAACTTCACAAAGATCGGGAATAGCATCGCCTTAATTTCGCAATGTCGATGTGCGGAAGAAGAAGAAGAAGGGGAGGAGGAGGAGTAGTGAGCGCGCTCTTTGTTCGTAAAACAAAAGCCATTAATGCTTGAGCACGAGAAGTTTGGTGCAGAAAGAGCTAAGAAATAAACCTTCCTATGGTAATAATCCTCATTCTTTAAGGAACTTACCTGAGCTACGAGAGATTGATGGCATCGAAGGCCATTAGCTACTAAAGAAGAAAAAAGAGGGCGCTGACCTCCCGAACAATCAAGAATCTCTTTAATGGGAATCTTATAAAATAGTGCTCTGTACTCGCCCAATTATTTCCTTAATTTACTCGACCCTTCATTCCACTTCGTTATGCACAGAGGGCGCTACTATCGCTTGAAATATTAGCATTTTTTTCCTTCCACGTTCTGTTTTCTTTATTCTAAATACAGAAATATGAATTCGTTTTAAAGAATAATGCTATGGAACTTGCACACAACGCACTTGAATATAACGGACTTTAATATAATTTATTGAATATACTGACCCGCAGCTGTGGTCCTGGGAAACTTTCCCGTCTTGCACTATATACACTGTGCATACACTATATGACCAAAAGTATTCGGACACTCCTCCTTCGGAAATCAATATTCGTGGAGGAGTGTTCGTGAAGTTGCTCAATGTGTCAGAGCCTTTTCCACGCATGCGTTTTGGTTCAGATATATCAATATAAATCTCGTTTTTCTGCCTGTGCAGTACGTTAGAAGCCAGTATGGGTATTTCCATTGGAGATTATACACTTCTAACACGGGATGGTGATTGCCACATCAGCAACCTTTCTGCTCGGCAAATGGCGACTTATCTGAACTACCCAAATTCCAAATTGGCCCAAATGTGTATTAGGTTTGTGACATAATAGTCCTTTCTGGAACTATGTCCGAATACTTTTGGTCATGGAGTATATATACATTTTTTAAACAATAGAAAATATATAGGCTACGATCAGAGGGTGCTCTGAGCTCCGTTCTCGTATTTAATCAGAAGAGTCCCTTGCGATTCTATCGATATTAAGAAAGATAAATAGAAATACACTGACTGTGAAGAACTGGCCATAATTTGCATACCGTAATATATTATGCCCATTGCTGACACAACTGAGCGACTTACTGCAGAAATCTTCATCAAAATCAAAATTTATTTTTGATCGATGTGGGCATCTGATATAATTCATTGTGATTCATGCAAAGGAAAGACAGGTGAAAAATATTTCGGATAGAGAATATGGCATATTCAATACAGAACATATTAGGAACTTCCATCTTTCTTTCTTTCTTCTTCATAAAGGATATATACAAAGGAACAGACAAAATTTGGATTCAAATAATTAATTGAGCTCGGTAAAGAAAAATCTTTAGAATTCGTTATAACATTGTTCAACTACTGCATGTGAAATATTACGAGTAGAATAATGGGAGGTGTTTCCAATATTACTAATTTAACTCTACCGATGTATAATGTGTAAAGATAAGACACATCATCCCTTTTTATTATCTTCCACTTTTGGCTATGAATATATACATGTAAATATATATTGAGCTCCTAATTACCAAAAAACAAAATATTAAAAAAAAAACGATGAAAACGGATTGTTTAAAAATTACCACTATGGTCCATGCCTTCAGAAGCCTTTTCCACTAACCTGATATATTCAGGATTAACGAGCATTTAGTTACCACTAAGTTTGGTAAGGATCAGCACAGCATATATGATTTTGTGAAATTCCAACACTTATCGGCCATTATTCCTGTAAAAATAAAAATAAATAATTAAAGAAAACCTAATAATGGATAAATAGTTAAATATATACACAGGCTAGTAATTTAATTCGTGGAATGGCAGCGCCACCGGACAACCACTCAGTTTCCCCATTGCTGGACATTAGAGGGCAGTAGCAAATGGCCTAAAGTTGATTCTTTCATTATCGAAACGATTAACTGTAAATCCCCTTTCATTATGAAATTCGCAGAATGTTTCCTTGAGGCCATTTCGCAACTACTAGTCATGTCAAAACTTGCAACTTTGTGAACCTATCCTTGTCACATACTCTCCTATCATCTATCTGCAGTTCGCCGATTGGTTGTATGGTGGCGCTGCCATTCCGTGAACTAAATAATCAGCAACTTAATCAAACAGTGAATGATGTTGCTAAAATGTATTAAATTTTATTAGTAAAAGCTAAAAGAAAAGGCATCTTCAGTTGGAGATAGTTCAAAGCATTGTTATGTTCATGTTCTGTTCATTTCCATTGTTATTTTTCATTATCGTCTGCGTTTCAGCTCCCACTGTTATTTTTCATTAATCGTCTGCATTTCATTTTCCTTTGTTATGTTATACTATCGTCTGTAATTCCATGCCCTGTTGTTAGCCTTGTCTGTTGCGTTTGATTAATTAACTATTTCTATTGTTGATTAAATCGCGAGACTCTTTTAAAACTCTTCCGCAAAAAAAGATAATTCAAAATTGTCTAACTATAAACTGAATAAACAATAACTTGGAAAATAATATTGTACATAAAACGAATACGCCATAATAAAATTATTACAAATAACTGAATCTCTTTCAAGATTTAAAATGCATTTCATTACGCCATTGTCTTGCGAATAGTTTTCTGCGCGGTGCACAATAAAACGATGGAATGCAGAGAAAGTAATGGAAAATGTTCAGATGTGTTATCAATTGTAATTCCCTGTGAAAGCAGCTCCAGCAATTAGCTTTGCTACTTATTCGTTTCTCCTAATAACAACGCGTATAGCTGGAATCGTATTTTACATTCAGCATAACGATTTCTCATTTATGAATTCTCCTTCAACGTTTGGCTTAATGACGTAAGCTGATGGAGTGGCTGATTCCACTATGATTAGTATTAGGTTATAGTCAAATGGCACCATTGGCTTTCCCTGCGCTTACAGACAGGAATGTTACCATCAGCAAATAATCCAAATAATGGCGACAATATCAATTCAGAAATATGTTCTCTATCTTCGATAAGCAGTCATAGCCAATAGTGGAATTGGCAGAGACCCAATGAGAGACAGAATATCTCTTCAGCTTTGAAAATGTGTTATGAAGTAATTTCACGCAGTATAGTAATATTTTATGCACCGAAATAAAGAACATCGCTCAGAGCTGTGCTAGCATCTTGATGCTCGCTATGAGCTTAAAAACTCATGTTTTTCATCCAGAAAAACAAGCAACTCCACCAAACACACGCAATTTACAGACATAATATATACAGCGCAATATGGCCTAAGTCCCTAATGCGCCTTCGGCTTTAGATTGTCCTTTTTGGACAAAATCAGGATGAATTTTATATGATTCAATCCTAAATGGATTGAAAGGGATTAAATAAGGATTGATTAAATGGATTCAAAAACCAATCTGTGTTTAATTCAAAATTCTCTTGAACGACTATCCCTTGACAATAAGACGGAACCTTAAGGATCAAAACACCTCGCTACAATAATATCTTAACGAATTAAAAAAGCCTTCAAAACACTTCGTTAGTTAATCGCTCGTCCCATCAGGTTAACCACTTTTCCTCCTAATCAATTCTATTATCCCCCCATCTATTGCATCGGAAAGAGTCATGACATAAGCTCCCATATTTCATGAAGGAGGGGAAACCCTCTCCTTCAAATTACGATCAGACTGCTCATCCGATGATAATTTCAGACGAATCGAATTCTTACCAGCCAAATTTCACAAACAGTCTTCTCTCATGTCCCAAGAAACTGTTAACTCCGAACTCATAATACTGCCCATCCTTGCTTAACATATCTCCCCATTCCTCAATGAGCTACAGCTTTGTAAACCGCAACAGAATTTCAGCTAATTAACCCTACTTTTGAACAAATTGCCTTCAGCCCCTACGAATGAGGCCCAGCCCTGCTATCGAGAACTCTATTTTTCACACCCAATAAGGCCCACAGTCGATTCCATTGCCCAGCAACAAAGCAAGGCAATATCCCAAACAGCCAAGTAAAACGAATAAAAGAAATGTATCAGATTACTACAATGGAATACTAGAAGACAAGAGATATTCATTTCAAAAGTTAGTCTAACAACCAGACTGGTAACATAAAGCTGTAAAGCTGTTCTTCGAAAAAGCCTATGGTCTTCATGTGGGTGTCAGCGCAATTAAAGCAAAACATCCTTCATATGGATCCTCCAAAATCACTTTCCAGAACAGCAGTAAAGACACCGCCCTTGAAAAGAGGTGCTAGCTTCCAGGAACCCTAATAAAATCTTATACAGAAAAATCTCAAGGTCCACACCCTAACGAGTTTCTGGACAATCCTCTGCATAGCAGCAAAATCCAATTCTTCTAGCGAAATGTACGTAGTCTGGAAAATAAATCGCATTCACTCGAAAGTCTGCTCCGTCCATATGAATTCGATTTTATCACTGAATCGTGGCTAACAGATTCGAAACCGGTTGATCTTCTCCTGCAAAGAGTAAAATACAAAAGCATTGGAACCTCTAGAAGCAACAGATAGGGCGGAGTCCAGCTGTTCTATGATAATCACTTCAACTCTGAATTCAGTTGACCTCACCAAACTAGCAATTTGGCCAACAAGACAAGAACAAGCTCTTCTAGTACGTTGCTATTCATATCATTATAAAAAGCTGCAAATAGTTGCATATTATTGATTATTGTACATCCATGTTATTTCTTATTTTGTATTTCGGCAAACAAGTGAACTAGTGTTTGAGTACTGTTCCAAAAAACAATAATTTTCGACATCCCTCAAGCTTATCAGCCTACATCTATACCGTGTGCGATGGCAAAAATGGAACAGCATCTGCTTCAATATTCATGACCTCGCAACCACATGAAGAAAGTGCATCTGTAGGAGGATATATTCTCGGATACTCCATAGCTTTGAAAATTGGGTTTCAGCTAACTCTCACAAATCCTAATGCCTGCTAGCCAGAGAATACTTAACCCCGGTTAGTGGCTATCGTTTGAGTATCAAACGACAGCCACTAACCGGGGTTAAGTATTATATTATATATAAGCCACTAACCGGGGTTAAGCCGCTCCTTGAGCCTACTTGAAATGGTAAAATGACTATTCACTTTAAGTTTTAAGAGGGGATTTACTTACGGTTACCGCAAAGATGCTTTCAGAAATTACTTTCTTCTGTTATAACTTAACTAATGATGATTCTTGCAAAGAGCCCCTTGTGCTGGAGCAGCTTTTTCATCTGATACGATTCTGTTGTTCGACAGATTCCGGCCAAATAAGATACTAACTTTCAACCATATCATAGAGGCTGACCATGACAGATTTGCGAAGGGTAACCCTAAGTAAAAAAAAAAAAATAGTTTGTTTATATTTAACTGTTTAATTTTTTAATGAAAACTTCAAACACGAAAGGTATTAAAACCATTTTGCATCATGGTCAGATTGAAGGTTGAGAAAACAGAAGAAAGTATAAGCTATCTCTAGCCTCATTTTGCAATGTTTGTGGATATTATTAAGGTTAGAAGGTCACTTCATTATTAAGGTCACTTCCTTTGATTCAACCATTCCTAAAATTTGCCACTAATCTTGAGAAGATGGAAAATGACACTTTCCACAGTTGGCAGGATCTCTGCCCTGCACACGGCTGAAAAAGACCTACACGGAGCAATATGGCCTTAGTCGCTGATACTCTTAAAACTCTACTACAACAGTAGCAATAATATCCATCGAAAAGGCTAAAAAGAATGTGCTGATATGAATCCAATGTCTACTGTTGCTTTCTCGCACTAATCATATGGCGTACGATGCCTTCTACGAGTATGCTTATTATGTACAGCTGTTCTTCCATTGGACTGATCGTTATCAGCAATACTCTTCCAGACTATTGTTGAATGCTTGTTAACAACTTTTAAGGTATTAGAATTGAATATGATGTAGCGAAATGTATTAAATGGCTTGAAAATATGTGAGTACCTTAGTACATAACTAATTGTGACTAACAAGTAATCCCTGGTATGTAAATATACAGTGGCAGACAAAAAAAACTGCATCACTTGTGAATTTCGCAAATAATGTGTTTTGCGCTGCATTGTGGGTTGCAGAAATGTTCGAAATGCATTTGTTAGATGCGATATATATCTCTGTGAACGAAATCTAATAAGAAGACTCCACCTGATATACCTAATTGCCATAAATATCTTCCCAAAAGGTAAAATGCGTAATTAATAGAAATATGATAAATCATGCAAATGGCAATCATGACAACCAAACATACATTTTATTACATTTAGGTGTACAAATTGAAATGACAAGTTAACGTAATAGTATTATGTACTGTAAATCAGCAAAATAAGTCTTCAATAATTTGTTGTTCCTCCTCTAGCTGCAATTACAACCTTGCAACGATCTGTCATAGAGTTAATCAACTTCTGGATATTCGGTTGCCCAATTTCGTGGTACCACACCTTTACAATGCCTCCCGCAGCTGAATCTTACTTGTTGGCTTCTTCTGAGCAATTTTAGACGACATTATGTACCAGCAACTTTCAATAGGGTTTTAATCTACACTGTTGCCGGGCCAGTCCAACATTGCAATGCCAGCATTTCTGGGGTATGACTGCACCTTAGGGGAGAAAAACGAGAGAAAATATTGGTGTAAGCACATTTTAAGTCTTGTCAGACAAACTCATAATTAAATCTAAATAGCATAAAACTTACCAATTTGGTTGGGTGCCAAGGTGCTGAGTCCTGTTGAAAAATGTAGTTTTGGAAGTTTGTGTGGTGATTCCTAATAACGGGATTTAGGCACTCCTCCAAGCTAGCAGTATAGGTTTTTCTTGCATCCATCGTCCCATTAATAAACTTAATTCGCCCCACCCCTTTCCTTGTTATGCATCCCCAGACCATCTGACCGGCGGGGAACTTTACAGTGAGTGTTATGCAGTCAGGATGGTATGCCTCCGATTTTCGTCTTCTGACATAGCGCTTCTTATGCGAACCATGAAGTTACTGAAGGTGTTATACGGGAGGTTGCCTGTTAAGTGAGTTTTATTATAATTTACTGTTATTATCGTTCTCCAGCGTTTGCTAATTGTTTGTTTGTGCCTCTAATTCGTTTCTAATTACTAACTGCTGAGTTAAGTGACATTTAACAAGTTTTGAAATTACTTTTGGTACCTTGATGTTTTGCACGTTAACAATGCTATCGACACCATCTTGAATTGCGGATTGCTCATTGTTAGTGTGGATTTTCTAATATTCGTTTTTGAATAGAAGGTGAGCAATCTACTAAAAGATAAGTCTAATAGGAAGAATAATTGGAGTTGATCTGCTTTTGGATAATCTACAGTGATAATAGTGCTCTCCTTTCATTTCAGATTAATAAATGTTTCTTAGAGTTCGCGGTTTTCCTAATCGTTTAAATGGATAGAAGAAAAGGGTAGAAAGGAGGGGGGAAGGATGAGGAGGCGGCTGCTTCCCTCCTTTTCTTCTAGAGTTCCCCGGCTGAATACTGATGGCACTAAAAGAAATTCTGATATTAAGCTATTGAAGGGAAAAAGTATTAAGACTGGTGCGGCTGCTGTAGTGGGGGAAAATCTTCCTCCTCCCATTGCTGTAGTTAGCACTAGTAGTACGACAGATGTTAGCGAGCTCAGGGGTGATAATTTTCCCTCTAATCAGAGTCAATCTGATGTAGCAGATCAGGGTATTCAAATCGAGGAGATCAGGAAAGGAATACAAGAATTACCGATATTTTCTGTACCCAGATGTAGTGAGATTCCAGACATACACCCAGAATTTTTGGATGTAAATGAAGATAGATTTTTTGGAGATGTTGGCACAAACGTCAGGGAGAGTGACGTTGTTGTGTCAAACATTCAAGAACAGCGTTGTCGGCATATGGATGTTAACTATGTTTATGAATTGGTGTCTGTACTGAAGAAGTTAATTGTTGATTACACAACTAATGAAGCCAACAAAGTGACGAAGGCTGTGTCAAATTTCGTTCTGGACAAATGGGTGGATATGGAGACCATCACTATGGCGCTGTCGATAGACAACGAAAAGTTAAAGGCAAAGATTGATGAGCTACAAGTTAGGGCAGGTTTGTTTGAGGATTTAGTCAGGGGTCAACCTGTGTTGAGTGGGGGTAGCGAACAGATCTCTGCAGATAAGCTTAAATCTGATGTCGTCCAGGAGGCGTTTGTCGATGATAAGAGAAATCTTTGCTATGGAGGACAGGTTAGAACAAATAATGTGAAACCAAAGGTTGTGAAGTCTAAAATTAATAATACTTTGATATTGAGAGCTGACGAAGGCTCATCGTATGGTACTGGTCAGGAAGTTAAGGAAGTTGTGCTGGAGTCCCTGAGACAGAACTTTAAGGAAGTTAAAGTTGGGAACCTACGTACTGTTAAAAATAAAGGGGTTAAAAAATAGAGACAGAGAAATTGGAGGATTTAAACAGAAAAGCAAGTCTGGAGCAATTTCATGATAAAGTTATTAAAGCAGATAAGGTAAAGCTGATAAACCCAACTATATTAATTTTTGATGTACCCAAAGAAATCAGTAAAGAAGGAATTCTCCAGGATCTGTATTACAAGAATTTAGTTGACTATATGGTTTTAGTGAGCAGGAGGTGAAAGAAGGAACAATCTTTAGGTTTAACACTGGGTTAAAAGCTAAAGTAACCAATTGGGTCATTAGTTTACCATCAAAAATGTATAAGTATTTATTTTGCAATGATAGAATCTATCTTGGTTATAATTCTCATAAGTTCCGGAACTTCATAGTTGTTACAAAGTGCTTTAACTGTTTAGGTTATGGACACTCTTCTGCATTTTGTTCTCATAAAACTGTGACTTATGGGCATTGTGCCCAATCAGGGCACATTTACAAGGATTGCCAGAGTAAGGATCAGCCAGCAAATTGCATTAATTGTAAAAGACGGGGAAGGATAAGCGATCATTCTGTTAGAGATCCCAAATGTCCTGAGTTTCTCAGAGCTATGGAAGTTGCAAGTACGCGTATCTGTAATGAGTAGTTTGAATTCAGTAAATGTTAGCTTTGATATTCAAGGAGTATATTCGAATGCATACAAATAAATGGAAGCCAGGGTAGTCATGGTTGAAAACAGTTTCGATATATTGTGTTTGCAGGAGCCTTATGTGGGAGTATTTGCTGGCTCATATAGGGTGACAGGTTTTCCAACAACTGCCAATGTGATTCATACCAAGAGGGTTAAGTCTAAAACTGCAATAGTAATATTAAATAAAAATTTAAATGTGACAGTGATTTCTAGTCTCTGTACTGGTCGAGTTACATGTACTCATATTAATACAGTGGTTGTGTCTTTTTATATAGTCTCAGCTTATTGTCCTCCAAGTGTTTCATCCAACTATTGGAACCTATTATGGATTTTATTTCTGAAGGGAATGTCCTTCTAGCTATGGATGTTAATTTTAAATCCCATATGTGGTATAGTAACACTGCTGATATTAGGGGAGTTCAAATGGAGGAATTTATTGTAAGTCAGAATTTGAATATATTAAATTTACCTGACAAACCATGCACTTTTGATAATGGTCATGGGAGCTCTAATATTGATATAACCTTGACTTCTTACCAATTAAGTAGAAGATTATTTCATTGGGATGTAATTACTAATTTTACTAGCAGTGATCATAGGTCAACTGTTTTATATTAATTTGATGGATGGACAGTTGGTTGAGACACATTTGCAGGAGTGCTCAACGTTTAATTTCATGAAAATTAATTGGGATAGATCTGATAATATAATTAGGAGTAATATTACAAATGAAGTTAAACTCAGTTTCTATAGATTGAATGCACTTGAGTTAGTTTTTTTTGTTTTTTCCCAATCAATTATGCATAATGCCTTGAGCTTTGCTGCAAGAAGGAGACGAGATAGGGAATACAATGTACCATCGTGGGCTGATTAATTATTTATATTAAGATCAGAGATATTTAATCTGAGGGAAAGGCATCAGAGATTGAGAAGTCGAGGTATGGCTGTGGCCATGGTTAGTAGGGAACTTTGGAAGATTGATTTATTTTGGAAGATTGATTTATTGAAGTTGATTCAGAAACCGGGAAAGCCTTTAACTAATCCCAGGGGGTTTCCCAATCTCATTACCAGCAAATTTAGGAAAAATATTTGAGAAATTAATACTATTAAGATTGGAATCTTTGTTTTTGGATAGAAATTTCGAATTCAAGTCCCAGTATGGTTTTAAAAGGGGTTGCTCTACTGAGGACGCCATCAATGATTTAGTGAATTTCAGTAAGCAATCTAACAGCAAGTGAATAACAAATAACAAACGAAAATCGAATAACAAACTCAAGATTTCTCCTTCTGAAACAGTGATGATGCTTACGAAAGGTAAGCTTGATTACAATCGTCCACCGAAGGTAGTTATTGATAATAAACAGATACCTCTTGTTCCTCAGGTTAAATATCTTGGAGTTGTTTTGGATGATAAATTTACATTTACTGCTCATTTAGAATACTTAGCTAGTAAGGTTAAAACTTTTACAGCCTCTGTTGTCAGAATTACAAGAAAAGACTGTGGGTTGAATAGAAGAGTTCTTTCCTTGTACTACGAAGCTATATTTTTGCCTATTGTGTCATATGCTTCACCTGTTTGGTTTTTGCGAGTGAGTACTGTTACATTTAGGAATAAGTTAAATTCATTACAAAGATCGATGTTATTAACTACATTACGGGTGTGTAAAACGATATCTACGAACGCAATACAGGTTATTGCGGGTGCTCTTCCATTGGATTTGTTTATTATTTTTAGGGAATTTTGTTATCTTACCAGGAAGTGTAGGCCAGTTATAATTATTATTGGTATTAGTAATGATATCCAGGTTGATCGAAATATATCTAATAGGAATATTATGTCAAAACTAATAGAAATTTGGCAGGAAAGATGGAATTTCAGTGTGACCGGAGCTGTGACCAGGAGGTTTATTCCTGATGTAACTTTTAATGTAGATTATAAGAAGAACGAGTGGTTTAATTTGAGAATGGAGACTTCTTACTTATTAACTGGTCACGGATGGATCCTTGAAGGGCAAGTTGTGCGAGCTAGGGATAGAGTCTGACCCGTATTGTGTTTGTCAGGCTTTAGAGACTTGGGACCATGTGTTATTTCATTGTTCGGTTTACGATCAGATGAGAATTAATCTTGTAAATGTGGTGGTTGATTTATGCAGAGGTAATGAACATAAATTGTTATCTAGGTTTCAGTATTTTCAGACATTTCAGGAGTTTGCCAGAGGATATTTCCAGAAGAGGAGGCAACTTATAAGTGTTTTTTTTTCTTGCAGGCAGTCAGTAGATTTTTTAAAAATTTTATTTTTATTTTATTTATTTATTATTATTATTATTTTTTTTTTTTTTTTGCTGGCATCACGAACTGATAATGCGAAATTTACTCCTGACTGCTTGCATATGGTTTTTTTTTTTTTTTTTTTTTTTTGTATTCCTGGTGTGGGGAAGGTGACACCTATCGGTATTGCACTGCCTCCGATGGGCGTGGAGTTCGTGCATTGCGCACAAATAGGAATAGTTAGCATTAGTAGAGGCATATGATGCAAGAAAGCAAGCTTATGCAGCATCTGCCAAAAAAGAAAGAAAAAAGAAAACTTCCACTTCACCCCTCCATTCGTTCGAAATACCTGTCCAGCTGAGCCTTAAATTTATTTAGGCTATCAACTTCCACAACAAGGGATGGAAGTCTGTTCCACCAACCAACTACCCGCTGGCTAAAGGCAAATTTCCGCACATCTATCCTACATCTGTCTTTCCTCAATTTGAATTTATGCCCTCTCAGGTGATTATTCTGAGCAAGAGGAAAAATCCCATCAGCATTCAGCATGCTCAAACCATTCAAAGCCTTATACACCTCTATCAGATCACCTCGCTGGTGCCTAGTCTCCAGACACTGTAATTTGCAAAACTTAAGCCTTTCTTCGTAAGAACACCCCTTTGTTCCATTCACTAATCTTGTTGCCCTTCTCTGTACTCGTTACAGCAGCTCTACGTCCTTCTTGAAATAAGGCCTACAGACCTGTATATAGTACTCAAGGTGCGGCCTGACCATTGCCTTATACAAGGGAATAATCACCTCCCTATCCCTGCTAGAAAAATTCCTGTATATCATTGATAAGACACCATGAGCTACTCTTGCAGCCCATCTGCACTGCTCAGAGAACTTCATATCTGCCTGCACAATTACCCCCAGGTCCTTTTCATTCTCTACTACTGTCAGTGTAGTACCACAGAGTTGATACGTTGCTCTGGGGTTGCTGTTTCCCATATGTAGTACTTTACATTTGTCAATGTTAAACTTCATTTGCCACCTCTCAGCCCATCTGCTCAACCTTTCCAGATCCTGTTGCAGCAGCATAGCGTCGTAGCGTCCTTAACAACCCTGCCAACCTTCGTATCGTCTGCAAACTTGGACATTAAGCTTGATATACCATCATCAATATTATCTATAAATACAGAAAACAACAATGGACCCAACACTGAACCCTGAGGGACACCACTAATAACATAAGTCCACGATGAGCAGTGTCCATTAATTACCACTCTCTGTCTTCTGCCACTCAACCATCCCTTTATCCATAGCAGCAATTTTCATCCAATGCCACACTGCTCCAATAGTTGACCCAGGCTCGGATCTGGGGATGGGCATCGGGAGGCAATCGCCAATTTGGTGTTTGCTCTCCGGTTGCAGAGTTTAATTTTTTTTTGTTATTGGTAGATGTTCTGCTTGATATTGATTATACGGTGGAGATGGACTTTAATCTGGGTGCCACCTTACATACATCAATATATTATGACTATGCAGTTATTGAAGCTACCATTCTCGAAGTGGTTATGGTCCACAAACTGAGCTTCCTGCCACATCTCAGGTCAAAAGCCAAGAAGCTCTCTGGCTCCATTATTCGTATCTCCAGGAATGACTGGGGCTTTCAAGAGGACACTTCGTCTCTACTATAAAGCAGTCTTCTTGCCGATCGTCACATATTCGGCCGGCGCCTGGTTTCACCGAGTTGGCTTGGTCAAGATGACAGACAGATTCAGTTCCATCCAACGTACAATGCTATTAGCAACCCTATAGTTTGCAGAACGGTATATACAGCAGCTATCCAGGTCATACCTGGAACTCTTCCTCTGGATCTGTATCCCGCCTACAGAGGACTAGTATTTAGAATTAAAAATAACATCCCCACTAAGTTCGTTGACATCGAGCTTCTTTTTGAAACCGACCCAAAAGCTGAGGAAGCCAAAGGCTATACAATGAGTCAGTGAACATCTGGCAGACCCGCTGGAATACATACCAGGTTGTGATGGTTACCAGAGGATTTTTTCCTGATGTCACCTTTACATCCCAATTTCGGCGAAATCCGGACGGTCTGTGACAGCCAAATCCTCTGCTTGCACCTTCACGATGGTGGTATTGTTAGTAGTAGTAGTAGTAGTAGTGGTGGTGGTAGTAGTGGCATGTGATGCAAGAAAGCAGATGTATAAGCTTATGCAGCATCAGTCAAAACAAAAAAAAGTCACACCATTCCGTCCAAATTCCTGTCCAGTTCCTCCTTAAATTTATACAACCTATCAACTTCCAAAACGACAGATGAAAGTTTGTTCCAGCAATTAACCACCCGCTGGCTAAAGGCAAATTTCCGCACATTTATTCTACATCTGTCTTTTCTTAATTTGGATTTATACCCCCTTAGGTTCGTAACCTGAACAAGTGGAAGGATCCCACCAGAATTCAGCGTGCTCAACCCATTCAAGGCCTTATACACCTCAGTCAGATCACGGCGCAGGTCCCTAGTCTCCAGCCACTGCAATTTGCAGAACTTTAGCCTCTCTTGGTAAGAGGATCCCTTCATTCCCCTCACCAATCTTGTTGCCCTTCTCTGTACACGCCCAAGCAAATCGACATCCTTCCTAAAATGAGGCCTCCAGACCTGTATGCTGTACTAAAGGCGTGGCCTAACCATTGCCTTATACTGAGGGACAATCACCTCCTTTTCCCTGCTAGCAAAATTCCTATATATCATTGACAAAACCCCATGATCTGGCCTGTATACATTGCTCAGAAAACTTCATATCTGACTGCACAATTACTCCCAAGTCTTTTTCATTTTCTACCACCTTAAGTGCAGTACCACACAGTTGGTACTTTTCTCTCTCTCGGGTTACTTCTACCCGTATGCAGTACTTTGCATTTGTCAAGGTTAAACTTCAGTTGCCACTTCTCAGCCCATATGCCCAAATTTTCTATACCCTGTTGCAGTAGCACAATGCCATTACTGTCATTAACAACCCTGCCAACCTTTGTATCATCTGCAAACTTCGACATTAAGCCTGATATACCTTAATCAATATCATTGATAAATATACAAAACAACAGTGGACCCAACACCGAACCCTGTGGGACTCCACTAATAACATTAGTCCACGAAGAGCAGCACCCATTAATTACCACCCTCTGTCTTCTCCCACTCAACCATCCTTTTATCCATAGTAGCAACTTACCCTTAATACCATTCTGCTCCAATTTGGACAATAGTCTTCCATGCGCAACAGTGTCAAAAGCTTTTCTGAAATCCAAATATATGACATCAAAATTATTTTTTGCATCCAGTTCCTTTGTAACCACATCATAATAACCAAGACTTTCCCTTAACAAATCCATGCTGTGTCTGAATTATTGCTGCAGTCATGTCTGGATGATCCTGCAATGCATCTTTAACATCTTTAACCAGTGACTCCATTATTTTATCCGGAACAGAAGTTAAACTAACTGGTCTGTAATTACTCGTGTCACCCTTCGATCCCCCTTTGTGAACTGGGGATACATTTCCACAACTCCAGTCCGTGGGAACCTCCCCTGAGTCCAAGGATTAGGCTTCTGAGTCGCTTGATAATTTATATGCATCCCATGCATTTTTCTTCTCTGTTACGAGTCTCATTAGTTTATTTGATAACCATTTAGGCCTAAACCTTGAACAATATTTCTTAATAGATATGAAACTTTTAGTAGCATCCACGATAAATTCCTTGAATGCTTCCCACTTGGAATTCACTGTTGGTAACATCGTCAGTTGATCCCACTGTACAGAATTTAAAAATCCTGGGTATAACCACCATGCACAAGTACATGTTGGGTGACCACCCAGGTGTGAACCAACGTAACCAGGGGTCGAAGTGTGGCGCCTACACGACATGGAGAAATGCCGCCCCTCTATGTTACCAGGCAGTACTAGGTGGTAGATGACTCTCATCAACTTGTGCAATACCACCACTTTGCTTATTGGAGGCTTAAGTGGTGGAACCCATGTTTAGTCTCTAGAGCTAAGTTCTGGTCAACCCTTCGCTATCTCTTCCATCAGTATGATTGATGACTTTTGAGGGTATGATAAACATAGTGGCGAGATCCAATCTTCCTTACATTTTGAGGGTACAGCCCTAAAACAGTGTTGGCATGCCGGCTGCTAATTAGTACACCGGACCGAACCTATTGGTAACTGTCTAGGAGGCTTCCGGATCAGCTAGTGTATAATCTTGATACCTCTACTCTGCCAAATAGTGACTGGAGGGAGTCCGAGTAGTGTGTATGCGGGGATCATTGTCGAGGCCACGTTATGTCAAAGATCTGGGTATATTCTCACCATATCCAAAAATTTCATTACTTCATACAGCATGTCCCACCCACTTTTTCTTACTATTGAATACACCATGAACTGTCAAACTAATAGAGCAAGCTTATCTGCGAAAAGATCTAAACCTCCCAAGCACTTCCTAATTAATTTCACAAATATACGTGGTCTCAATTCTAATCTTAACGATGTCCATTTCCACTTGCAGTCTGCCAAACCCCATGTAATTTTTCTGACAGAATCTCAGTTATCGGTTGATTCAACTACTGCTCATCTCAGATGCCCAAATTATTCGCTGTATGATACCTTTCTCCTCAAAGGTGGTACTTGTGCATTTGTCCGTTCTGATATTCCCTGTCAGAGACTTGGCTGTTGTTGTTGTGGTGTTTTCTGGAGCAAGAGCAACTTAGGCCATATTGCGCCCAGAGACTTGGCAATTTGGAATCTACTCTCTTTGATCTTCTCTGGCTTAAAATCTCTCTACCTCATTGTGTAAAATTCATCTGTTGCCTCTACCGTTCTCCCAACTCCATTAATCACTTGGAGCTTTTTGACTTCCTCTCTTTGCAACTTAACTTTCTCCAGTCCAACTTTCCTAACAGTGAGGTAATTTTCCTTTGTGATTTTAATGTTCACAACTCCAGCTGGCTTCCGTTTTCTAGTCACACCGATCCAGCTGGTCGAGATGCTGAGGCTTTTGCAATTACTAATGACCTTGCACAGATTGTTCATTTACCTACAAGAATACCGGACAATCCTAATCATACAGCCAACACGCTTGATCTTTTTCTCACAAACAACCCTTCTAAGTACACGGTCGAAGTGAGAGGTCCTTTAGGCACTTCAGATCGCAACTTGGTGATTGTCTCTTCTCCAATGGAGCCTTTATCTCTCATAGTTATTCCCAACCTCGTATTGTTTGGCGTTACAAGAATGCAAAATAAATAAATAAATAAATTTTTCATTTATTGCAACTACAGCAAGCCCATCACAGCACTAGGCTAGGGGCCTAAATTCAGTACAAAGGAGACAAATATATATATATACGGGATGACCTGCGAGATTTCTTTTCTTCCTTTCCTTGGTCGGATTACTGTTTCAAAACTTCTGATGTCAACATTTGCTCAGATTGTGTCAGTGAAATTATTTTTCCAGGAATGGGATGCTTTATCACACACTCCACTTTAAAATCTCGTCCTTTATCCAAACCTTGGTTTTCCAATAAATGTGCTAAAGCTGTTCAAGAGAAGGATGTTGCCTATCGTAATTGGCTTGTTTCTAATTCTTCAGTTTCATTTTCTGCTTAAACTACACCGTCAACAATTGTCGCAACAATTGTAAAGCAGTTATTAATCAGTCCAAACTAGAGTTTGAACAGGCTAAGAGTAGAAAATTTGCTTCTTGCCCTAACGGTAGCCGAGCATTCTGGTCCCTTGCCAAAGCTATTGACCGCAACTTTTGCCCATCTCTGCTCCCACCTCTGTCCAAACCAGATGGTTCTGTTATCACTTCAGCCAAGGATAAAGCTGACCTGCTAGCAACCCATTTTTCTTCTAACTCATGTATTAATGATCTTGGTAAAACAGCTCCCACCATTCCCAACACGCTCCATTCAATGCCTCCTGTGGCCTTTCGTCAAAAGGATGTCAGAAGGATTTTGACGAATCTTGATGCTAAGAAAGCTCCAGGTCCCGATGATATTTCTCCACTTGTTCTCAAAACCTGTGCTCCTGAACTTACTCCTATTCTTTGACGAATACCATCACCATCCTTTTTTCACTCCCTTATTCCAAAGGTATTTTTCCTTCTGCTTCGAAATTTGCTCATATCCAGCCAGTTCCTAAAGAGGGTGACAAATCCCTCCCATCCAATTATCGTCCCATTGCAATTACTTCTACTCTTTCTAAAGTAATGGAGAAATCAATTAACCGCCAACTCTTAAACTACCTAGAAACCTTCCGTCTGATCAACGATCGCCAGTATGGATTCCGTCAGTGTCGATCCACTTGTGATGTTCTGGCTTATGTTACCCATTTATGGACTAATTCAATGGAAAGGTTCGGTGAAACACAAGTAGTTGCTCTTGACATCTCAAAGGCTTTCGATCGTGTTTGGCATAAAGATCTTGTAAATAAGCTTCCATCTTATGGTTTGCCAACTGTTTTTACTAAATGGTTATCCAGTTTTCTTTCTGATCGCTCATTGAGGGTTATGGTAGATGGCTCTCTGTCTTCTGACTTCTCCACTAATGCCTGTGTCCCCCAAGGTTCAGTTCTTTCTCCCACTGTTTTCCTCTTGTAAATTAATGACCTTCTTACATTGACTGGAAATCATATCCATAGTTTTGCCGTTGATAGCACATTGCATTCCACTTTCCATTTTGAGAAACCTTGCCCTGTTCAATCAGCTTCAACTTCTCGAATATCTGCTACCAATTCCTTAAATGCCGATCTTCAGGTAATTCTCCAGTGGGGCAAAGACAACTTAGTTGATTTCAATCCTTCTAAAACTCAATCTTGTCTTATATCTCGCAAAAAGGATTCTTCTGCTGCTATGCTTATCTGGTGACACTTCCATTTCTAGGCAAAATGATATATCACTTTTGGGATTACCTTTACTTCTAATCTCTCTTGGCACAAGCACATTACAAATATTGCTTCCTCTGCATCTAAAAAACTTGGTTTTCTCTTTCGCACCGGCGTTACTTTTCTTCCAAACAGCTGATAACTCTGTATAAATCGCAAATCCGCCCTGCCATGGAATATTGTTCCCACATCTGGGGTGGTGCCCCCAAAACCTCTCTCAGGCTTCTTGATTCCATTCAGAAGAGGGCAGTTAGGTTAATTAATGATTCATCTCTAACAGAGTCTCTCCACTCGCTGCCTCATAGACGTATTGTTTCTGCTGCATGCCTCTTCTACAGATAATTCCATGGGCACTGTTCTTCTGAATTGGTTTCTATAATTCCCGCTCTCTCTTTAAAAAAAGTCCGAACACGTGCTGCCACCAGCTAACATCCATTTGCTGTCCAACTTGAAACCCACAGAACCAACTTTTCATCTTCCTCATTTATTCATTCAACTGCCGTTTTCTGGAACAACCTTCTTTCATATGTATTTCCTGAAAATTACAGTCTAAAGAAGTTCAAGTCCAATGTCAACAAGTATTTTCTTTCGCCTTCTCAACCTCCAACCCAAGCACCGTACTATGTATTATAGGTTCTAATACCTCTGGTGTTTGGGGTTTACATAAAAAAAAAAATTCATCTATTTCTGTTCAATCCTGGCTTTCCCTCACCATGGAGACTTCTTTCCTGGTTACAGGACATGGCTACTTCCTTAATGAAAAACTGCACCAACTAGCCCTCTGCACAACTGACCTGTGCTAGTGAGGAGCCAAGAAAAACTGGAGGCACCTCCTTTTTCCCTGTATTCTGTACGAAAATCTGCGGGGAGATTTAGTGAACACCATCCCAATGTCTGAAAATCAATTAGACCAGTTACTCGTAACCCCTGAACTGCTCTTCACAACTTTGCTACGGAAGTCTTTGCTCGAAGGAGGAGATCATATAGAGTGGTCAACATCGCCGGCATTGGGCCTGAAGTGGATTAGATAGAAGTTTTTTTTTTTATTATTATTCTCTTTCTTTCATTTTATCTCTTTTTCCCTCTCAAGTGTAGCTATGTCATTTTATTTTTATTTCTTTCTTTCTTTTATTTAATTTAATTTTTCCGTTTCTCTCTCTCTCTCTCTCTAGTGTGCCTATGCCAATACTCTCTCTCATGCAATTTGTTTTCCCCTCGCGTTCTGTTTTGAGTCAGCCACTCCAGTGTAGTTTTTTTAATTTTTTTTATTTTATCATTATTATAATTTTATTTATGTATTTATTAATTTTTTTTATTATTATAATT
This sequence comes from Mastigoproctus giganteus, assembly GCF_048544385.1. Taxonomy (NCBI): domain Eukaryota; kingdom Metazoa; phylum Arthropoda; class Arachnida; order Uropygi; family Thelyphonidae; genus Mastigoproctus; species Mastigoproctus giganteus. Next base: position 48,104,579 of record NC_143583.1, read on the forward strand.
TTTTCCCTTTTTTTTTTCATAACCTGCACCACGCGGGTGGTTTTTTTTTTTTTTCTTCTCTGTTTTGTCTACCCCTCTGGAATGGGCCCCCAAGAGGATCCTGGCCCACCTGCTGGCAACACCAGGTGGGTCAGAGTCTCTTTTGAGACAGGACGTGCTTTACTGGGACTGGCCCACCTTCCTGTGGTGTGGACGAGTACCCAGAATCATCTCTCCAAGTGATGATTGATGCTTCTGGGTAGCGGCCAGAATAGAATACACACAAACCGACACCAACACATTTCTGGCTCTTTTACAGTTGATTCTGCTCTTCACAGGACACGAGGCGGAGTTGAACAGACGTTCTAGGTGCCGCCCTTTACAAAAACACATGTCCACACATGCCCACATGTCCATGCAGGTTGAACTTCGATTCGTTAGAAAATATGACGGTGTCCCATTGCTCTTTTGTCCATGAAACATGAGTTTTAGCCCAAGCAAGTCGCTTCTTCCTCATTTGTTGGGTCAACAGAGGCTTCTTCTTCGGCCGATAGGCATGCAGACACCATTCCGAAAGCCATCTTTGGACAGTTCGTGCACTTGTTTCAACACCAGTGGCCATCTCAAAGTCCAGTTGTAGATCAGGAGCATTAGCAAGGCGATTACGGAGGCATAGTCGTTTCAAATATCGATCTTGGGAAGGTGTAGTCACTCTCTTACGAACTGATCCAGGTCTTCTCTTCACATCACCGGTTTCAAGCTTTAATTTCAGCACTCGGGATACTGTTGACTGGTGGCAGCCTATTTTATCAGCGATAACACACGCAGACAGCCCTTCCTGGGACAGAGCAACAGGTACACTTTTTTTTTTTTTGGTGTCAACTGAACATATGGAGCCATGCTTACACCTCCGCAAAACAGGATACTAATGAGTGTGTATACCCTTCCAACGCCGTATTTATAGCAGAGGCTGATGCAATACCTTCCAATTACTGTCTGATGCAATAGAAGCGTTATCTGACGCAATACCTTTGCTTTGCGACAAACGGAATGACTGCAATCAAACAATATCTTATACGTTTCACTACAAATGTTACTTTTTTTAAGGTGATGCAGTTTTTTTGTCCGCCACTGTATATAAATAAATAGGTTATGTTAATCCCTGGCACCGTAAGATGTAGATCTTACAAATTAAAATAGAAATATTTGTTTTGCTAAAATAAATCCAGGAAATGCGATGGAAAGTGAGAATTAGCATTAATGTCCGAGTATTAAGTTAAAGATAGTAAGTATTAAGATTGGATATTTAATTTGAATGTAAATGACGTTAAAGTTTGAAGAAACACTGGATTTAGGAATGGACAGTTTTAGACGTGTGAATTAAAATAGCGGCTAAAGGGAAACAAGTAATTTAAATAATACAAGAAAACAAAAAGAGACAACGCAATGACTAGGGAAGGGGTGCCATTTGAAAACAGGCGTGAAAGGGTTGCTGAGGGCAAGAACGATAGGACCGTGAAATGGGATTAAGAAGCGTCTCTTTTGATCTAAGCCACCGTTAGGAAGTAAACAGGAAATTAGTGGATATCCAGTGTTCGCCTAAAAAGAAAACGGCGTCAGAGTGACTGATATTTGAGTAGTTCGATATATTTAGCAGAGAAAAGTGTGAACACGAAACTGAGTGTTTTGGAGGTTACCGGCAAACATGAAAGGGCCATACTGCCGTGTGAAAAAAATAAGAAATTTCTAGAGAAGGGTTGGTTTGTGCGCTAGGGAGACAGCTGTGGTGAGTTGTTTTAGCAAATAGGAAGGAATGAAAAATTAAAGAGTATGGGGATTGGTTGAAAGTCCTTGGGGAAGGTGCGTTCTAAACTTGAGGGAAAAAGAAAAGTTTGGGGGAGGAATTGAGCAAGCGTACACTCTGTATATGACTTCTCTGTGGTCAAGGGGAGAAAGTCGTGAGTTTGGGGGTTGAAGTGGAAGTAAATTTTTTGGTGGTCAGAGTTCACATCTCGTAGTAGCGAGATGAAGAAGAAAAAAACGTGAGAGAAAGGGATAGTGAGGCGAAGTGGACGCGAGTAACTGCGGACTGAAAGTGATGATGGCTTTTTGGCGGTATGGAAGAGTGGGAACATGTGCGTTTAAAGTTGTGCAGATAAGTGAGCCAAAAAGAGCAATAAAGCCTGGTCCAGCATTGGAAGGCAGTGATAATGGACAGTTGTGCAGATATGTGAGCCAAGAAAAGAAAGAAAACCCGTCCGCCACTAAGGAAAGCAGAGTGTCCAAGGAATGGAAGAAAGCCTGTCTGCCACGAAGGAAGCCTGAACGCAAAAGGAATTGGAAGGTAGCAGCCATTTCGAAATGCAAGTCTTTCCTGTTTTTTTCTTGAATCCTGAACTCAAGGACTCATAACCTAGCTCTGTAAGGAATTGAGTGATAGTCCTTTTAAAAAAATAACATTCCTGTTGTATTAGTCAGGTTAGTTACTAAGGTTGAGATAATTTGTTATGAATGCTAAATGATTATGAAATAGTGTAAGGGTGGTACAGGGGTAGTTAAAAGAAAGTGATAGTATAAAAGAATTAGTAACGAAATTATATTTATTGGGGTAGTATTGTAAGGATGTGTCCACCTATATCATCAATTTAGAACAGGTTCCAACACAAGATAACATACCAGATGAGGTGTAAAGAGAAAGAAATTTTATTAATAGAGAAATCTCGTGAGTTAAGAGGGATTACTAAGATGTTAACTTGAGAGTAATTAAGATAGATTGAGGCATTTATAGTGAACATTATTGAAGTAAGAGGATACCAGTTATAATACATCGCATGTGTTAAAGGCTAGAAACAAATATACAAAAAGAGTAATAAGAGTTGAAATGAGTTTACTGATGTAAGTGATAAAAATTCGTAATGGAAGAGAATGATTGATGATTCATAATAAGTGAGATACAACTTGATACGAACTGATGTTAATAATTTGTAAATTGAGAATAGTTGATGAGAGAGAGATAGTACTAGTATGGTTTATATTTATAGAAATTTATATGCATATATGTAATTATTTGTTTTTTTATGCAAATGTTGTATATAATGTTCATTAAAGGTTTGTAAATTTATTGAAAAAATGTGTGACTTTAATGTTCTGCTAACACCCGCTTTACACTCCCTAGAACTAGAATTTACTATGAATTGCAGTCAGATTTGTGTTTGTGGGGTGGGATTGTGACTTCAGTAGGGTTCGAAATTCAAATTAAAACAAGACAACAAGACAAAACATTTTTATATCCCCCTCCCCCCCACAGCACAAATTACCACGATGTGGAATATGCATTATACGGTAATTTTAAAAATAAAGATTATTTATTTATCATTGATGTCAGTACTGGATTAAGGTTTTAAGGATACCCTAGTCAGCCAATATTTACTGGTTCTATTTATCTTTATGTATTATCTTAAGGGAACAAATATATCACAATATTACCGACTAACACGTTTCACGATGCATTCAAAATACTTATCAACTGCAGTTAATTTTCACATCAAATTATAAGATAATAAATTATTCTTACTTTTATAAATTTGTCTTTCTCTGCTTCACAAACAGATGTTCAGAACTATTACGTTCACAAATAGAGTCCATTTGTTTCTAGAGTTTTATTTTCGATAAGCATCAGAGGCAAGCTATTTAAGCAGTCTTGGGACATAATAGGTTCCAACTTCATTCTTTATTAGTTTCAGTTTAGGAATTGTTTTTTTTCCCCCTTTTACTAGTTGAAACCGTAAGGTTGGGGTAAATGAGAAAAGCAGTTTCAATATTTGGAAATATACTTTAAAGTATATTTATATTTTAAAGTAAATTTCGTCAGTTTCGTATTTTTGTTTTAGGGTATCAGGTGCTTATGGAACTTTATCGGAAGCCGTTTTTCAAAGCTCTCAGAACACTGAAATACATATAATATTATAGCATTTCTGTGCTCTTCCAACTCGGCAGCCAGTTTTTCAATTATAGGCAGAACGTTTCCATATTTAATTTCATTCAGTCCGTCCGTCCGTCTGCATGTAATAACTCGGCTCTTGGTGAATGGATTTTATAAAATGTTTTAGCATTACTAGTGGGAAATAATGCAAGAAAGCAAGCATATACAGCATCAACCAAAAAAAAAAAAAAAAAAACCACGACACCTCCCATTTCACCTATTCATTCCCTCCAATAGTTTTTTTAGTTCTTCCTTGAATTTATTTATTACCTTCCACAACAACAGATGAAAGCTCGTTCCAACAATCAACCTCCTGTTGGCTAAAGGAAAACTTCCGCACATCTATTCTACAACCGTCTTCCCTCAATTGGAATTTTGTCTCCCCTTATGTGAGTAGTCTGAGCAAGAGGAAGAATACCATCATTATCGAGCTTGCCAAATCCATTCAAAGCCTTAAACACCTCAATCAGATCACCTCGCAGGTGCCTAGTCTCCAGTCGCTGAAATTTGCAGAACTGAAGCTTTTCTTGGTAAGACCACCCTTTTGTTCCGTTCACCAAGAAAGACTTCAGTTGTGCAAAGTGCAGCGTCTGGAGACTAGGCACCTGCGATTTGTCGCTTCCTAAGCTTCATTAAAATCAGATTAATAGAGATCCAGGAATTATATTTTTTCTTCCATATTTTGGGCTATCTATATAACGTATATTTTAGCTGAAACACTGGATATTGGGTTTGTTATCATGCTCGTTGGAGGAATGAGTGGGCAATTTGGTGGATCCGCAGAAAACAAATGTTCTCGGTTCGTGCATAAAAGTTCCAAAAATAGAACATTTCAGAAATGTAAAATCAGATTAATAGAGATCCAGGAATTATATTTTTTCTTCCATATTTTGGGCTATCTATATAACGTATATTTTAGCTGAAACACTGGATATTGGGTTTGTTATCATGCTCGTTGGAGGAATGAGTGGGCAATTTGGTGGATCCGCAGAAAAGAAATGTTCTCGGTTCGTGCATAAAAGTTCCAAAAATAGAACATTTCAGAAATGTAACGTACTGCGCAGAATTGCTTGCCCTCATGGGTAAAAGAGTGAGTATAACCACTGTCCTTCCACACCGGAATACAAAGGCCTGAATTATTCAATCCTGTTTATGAGGTGAGGAATTTTTATGGGCTTTTTATGTTTTTACCAACGCAGCTGAATTGAAAATGAAGTGAAACCAGTACAAATGGGATGTCAGTGGGGACTTCACGATGTTTGGTAAGTATATGCCTATGTTTGGGAATATACTTACGAATTATTTTTGTTTTCTTCTGGATTTTCAAGGTAGTTTCACTAAGTTTACTGTCTTTCTGTGCCTCTGAAACAGCACGGCAGTATACCAAGAGTAGATTTATCAGCAGATCAATAGATTTACAATGGTCAATGTAAAGGATTAAGAATATTTTCATTGAGTAAGCTTCTGATTAGCTTGTGAAAATGTAGATGAGCAGCGTCATAGGAAACACTCGATGACGGGAGGAATTTTTATGAATCCTTTTCACAACGTGGCTGAGTTAGTCGGTCTCAGAAGAATGTAGCATGGTTTTTTTCCTCCTGGAAATTAGAGTTTTTCTTCCAACAAAACAGAAAATCGATCTCAAAACACACGCAATTCAGAGACAATATACACGAAGCAACATAGCCTAAGCAGCCGATGCTTCTAAAATCCTATAACAACAACACAATCTACTCAAAGAGATCTTCCTCAAGCTGTGCTATCAACCATTTCTGCAACATTCCCAGATAAGTACAATCAGGGGGAAAAATTGAAAATCGTAGATGAAAGAGCCAAAAATACACTGCCCTACCATTAATATCTGGACTAGCCTTTAGACAAAAAAAAGAGCTTTTATTGTGTCATTTAATATTTGGTGCTGAAACGTTTTGCTTTTATGACGGCCTTCAATCTTAGCGGCATACTCTCAACCAGCTTTTTATAAATGCCAGATGATTTGTTCCTCCACTCGAACTTTAACGCAGTCACCAGTTCGGCCATGTTCTTTGGGTGATCTCGACATGTACGTACCCGATGATCCAATACATCCCAAAGATGCTCGATAGGGCTCAGATCAGGACTCTGGGCTGGCAAATCCAACTTTTCCATGCCCATGCCCTCAAACCACTCTGTTACGCCCCGAGCAGTATAGCATGGCAGATTGCCTTGCTGATACAGCTATGGGACTTCCCCGAAGTATTGCCATAATGTTGGATTCCACAGCATTCATGGTTTTGTCGATAACGACTAATGGCCCTAAGCCAAACCGTGAAAGGAGCCCAAAACCATGCCACTGCGACCACTAAACTTCATTATTGGGAGGATACAATCAGAAAGGGACTGTTCCCCTGGCATTCGCCGCACCTAGGAGCGGCCATCAGACTGGTATAGTGCGAACCTCGACTCGTCTGTCCATAGGACTGTTTTCCACTGCTCTACAGTCCGGGATTTGAGCTCCTTACACCATGTTAATCGGCATCTAGCATTTGTTGAGGTGATCAATTCTGTTGAACTGTTGAGGTGATTCTGTTGAACGTATCATCTTGCATGCCCACTTTTGCAGTTGTCTGTTCGAAATTCCAGTGTGCGTATTTATAGCAGGTTCTGTGACGTGTTGCATGCATAGGACCTATTTTCCCATCCATGGAGGGGTGTCCGAATATTAATGGTAGGGCAGTGTATGTTTGTATGATTAAAACAATATTCAGTAGAATTTGAAAAATGTAAGAAAATACTGTTATTTTCTTTCATTTATTAAGAAAATACTAATATTTTAAGGACATTTGTAATGATTTATTTCTGGTTATGTTTCATTTTCAATTTCATTAGGAAAAAATATTTACTTTGAAAACCACTCAAATATGCCTAGTTCTATAAATTTATCATTGAGATAGATGGGATAGATGGAAAGCTGATAGAATGGATCTTAGGAATCAGTTTTGATAATTTGTATAATAAAAGCTCCAATAAGTTGTGTTTTTTTTTTTTTTTTTTTTTTTTCAAATCTTTGATGTAAGTTATGAACAACGAAGGTCGTAGAGAAGATTCTTGAGGATCTTCTTCATGAGAACTAATATTGCTGTAAAAAAATTTGCTTTATGTTCCATAGTTTGCTTCGGATCAAGAAAAATATGGATTGAAGATACCATAAATGTTTGCTTTAATCTACATCCACATCTTACTATTATTTTAGTTTATATTTATTTCAGAAGCCTGTGATAAAGTCATAACATTTTACATTTTACTTGCTGTTTTGTCGGTTTGTGCTCTGAGACCTGGCCTACTGCTCTTGCTGGCCAAACTTATCTAAAACTGCAATTATATTACTTTTCTTTAGTAAATTGATAAGAGGAGTTTACCTCAATATAGTACGTGGAACACTTCCGTATGATACCCTCCAGAAATTAAAACGGAAAAAACGAAAAAATCGACAACTTACCGGTACATTAAAGTAAAATATAAATAATTAAAGTGAAATATAAATAATTAAATAATCAATTTAACACAATTCAAAATCAATTCAAAACAATTAAAATTCAAATTAACGCAATTAAAAGAATCTAACGAAAATATTCAAAACGATTTTCCTTCCTGAAGCTGACAATGCTTTTCGACCGACTGTCGTGATCACAGGAATGAAAATTATCGAATCAGGCTAAACCTGCAACTTAAATAGTGATTATGTGTCTTCGCGCATGCGCGTGAAGGTCCACGCATCGGAGATCAAATATGGCCGCCGAACATTAACAGAATTCTCGTGTAATTTAATTTCAACGGTTTCTGCAATTAATAGTCGCGTATAATTACGTTGAACGTTAAGTATTTTGGCCTCGTTAAATAAAAAAGTATGTTTTTCGTTAATGGCATGAAAGGCTAATTCTGACGCTGCTGAACGAGAAGCACGAACAGAGGCTTCGTGTTGATTTACACGGATATTAAGAGAAAACCGCGTGGAACCCTGATAAGACGAGTCGCAATCACCGCAAGAAATGTTGTATACAAGATCATTAATTTGTGTTGCGAACGCCGAAAGAACCGAGCGATTGTTCAGTATAGTGTGTAACTTCCGTATAGGCCTAGCTATAATTTTAAATTCGGTATCTTTAAAGAATCTGTTAAGCTGTTTGTGCCACTGTTCAACATATGGGACAGAAATAAAGTATTTTTTGATATTACTATTGTTGATTGGTGCAGTATTTTGTATCCTATCCTTAGCTTGTACCATAATTCGATTTATTGTGTTAATGGGATAACCCCTGTTCAAGAATCTGCTAGTTAATATTTGTATTTCTGAGTCTAAAGCAGAATCCGTCGTTGAATATTTATAGGCATTTAGAAATTGATTAAAGATAATCGATCTTTTGTAGGTGAACGGGTGGTAGCTATTATAATGTAGAAGCATACCGGTGTTAGTGGGTTTTCGATAGATGCTAAATTGTATTTTGTTCGAGTCCCGGGTAAGCGTGAAATTTAGAAAGTTTAATGACTTAGTATCCGTATCTTCCCTTTCCAATGTAAATTTGAGTCTAGAATGAATATTGTTAAACGAATGTAAAATATCTTGGATAGTACTACTATCGGTAATAACTAGAACATCGTCTAAATACCTCCCATAGTATGTGATACGGGGACGAAAAGGTGTCAAATGTATCTGCTCAATCGTTGAGAGATAGATCTCTGACATTAAGCCACTCAGGCTCAAACCCATTGGTAATCCAAAAATTTGTTTGTACACCTTGTCTCGAAAGGTGATGTAGTTAGCCTCAACTAATAGTTTAATTAAGTGAAAAATCTCCTTTATAGGCAGCTTCGTATAATTAATCGGTGTCGAGTTTTTATTTAACATATCCCAAATAATATCTAATGTGTATTCAACGTTTACATTCGTATATAATGATGTAACATCTAATGAGAATAAATTGTCATTGTCGCCGAGTTTACAGTCTTTAAGATTATTAAATAATGTATCGTAATTCTTAATCCCAAATTGTATAACCTGTCTAAAAGGTTTTATAATGTTATATACATGTGTGGCTAAGGCTGAAAATGCCGAGTTCCTGTAGGAAACAATAGGTCGAATCGGAAATCCAGGCTTGTGTAATTTTACCTGACCAAAAAGTGCAGGAATATTGTATGTTCTGGACTTCAATTCCTTCAACTGAACCATAGTAATGTAGTCGTTTTTACGATATGTGGTTAACGTTTTATTGTATTGATTTACCAAATTGGTAAACAGTGTCGGGTCCACTTCACAATAAGTGGAGGTATCAGATACAACTGAATCTAACTTATTAATATAATCATGTTTATCTAGTATTACCACTGTATCTCCTTTATCTGCCCTCTGTATAATAATGTCCTTATTTTCTCGAAGTTCTCGTAAAGCTGAACTGTCATGTGTATTCAATTTAGGAAGTCGTGTTTCTTTTATGTTATTCACTACTTGGTTAACTTGTTGAATAAATACATCTTTTTGTGGAACACTACGAAGTCCAAATTCAAAATCAATTACGCATTGTTTTTTTGGCAGCTTTCGAGGTGGTAAATTATAATTTAATCCTTTGGATAAAAGTGAAATCTGGTCCTGCGATAGTGTACACGAGGAAAGATTTGTAACCTGTTTATATGTCGGTTCGTTGGATACTGGGTGAGGGGGTGTTCGTGAACTAGCCGACATATTCTGTGGTAGTGCGTTATGTGTCTGTGGGGGGGATGTCACCCAACTCGTGTGAACTTGGTCGCAGGCTCGCGACAATGTGTTAGAATTCGTATGAACGTGTCTTGAACTATTCGATAATGTTTGCAACTTATTAACGTGTCTGTTTTTTATTTCTGAGGCTTGTGCTTCCCGTCGCAAATCTATGGAGGTCTTCAATACAGACCAATCGTTCGGATGTAGATAATTTTTTAATTTATCGCGAAGCTTCCTAACCTGGGAAAGGTATTTTTGTTTATCCGAATATCGAGATTTTAAGGCAAGCTTAACAATATTACGTGATGTCGCCAGTGATAGTTGTTTTATGCCTGAAATTTTTTGATTTAAATTCACCCTGGCAAACTTCGGAACGATGTTGTTTTGAAGGCAATATTTTAGGAAAGAAATATGGTAACTTTGGGCCGAGTACCTTAGTGTAGATTTAATGTAACTTTGTACCAAGCCATTCAAAAAATCTCCCATAATTGTGTGTATCGATTGTATACTACTGGAGAGACAGGAAGTGAATGAAATAGTCAATAAGAGTATGAAAATTAATTAGATAGTATGAATCAGAGCTGTAATACTCAATATGTTCTACGTTGGTAATAATATTAGTAAATTGATAAGAGGAGTTTACCTCAATATAGTACGTGGAACACTTCCGTATGATACCCTCCAGAAATTAAAACGGAAAAAACGAAAAAATCGACAACTTACCGGTACATTAAAGTAAAATATAAATAATTAAAGTGAAATATAAATAATTAAATAATCAATTTAACACAATTCAAAATCAATTCAAAACAATTAAAATTCAAATTAACGCAATTAAAAGAATCTAACGAAAATATTCAAAACGATTTTCCTTCCTGAAGCTGACAATGCTTTTCGACCGACTGTCGTGATCACAGGAATGAAAATTATCGAATCAGGCTAAACCTGCAACTTAAATAGTGATTATGTGTCTTCGCGCATGCGCGTGAAGGTCCACGCATCGGAGATCAAATATGGCCGCCGAACATTAACAGAATTCTCGTGTAATTTAATTTCAACGGTTTCTGCAATTAATAGTCGCGTATAATTACGTTGAACGTTAAGTATTTTGGCCTCGTTAAATAAAAAAGTATGTTTTTCGTTAATGGCATGAAAGGCTAATTCTGACGCTGCTGAACGAGAAGCACGAACAGAGGCTTCGTGTTGATTTACACGGATATTAAGAGAAAACCGCGTGGAACCCTGATAAGACGAGTCGCAATCACCGCAAGAAATGTTGTATACAAGATCATTAATTTGTGTTGCGAACGCCGAAAGAACCGAGCGATTGTTCAGTATAGTGTGTAACTTCCGTATAGGCCTAGCTATAATTTTAAATTCGGTATCTTTAAAGAATCTGTTAAGCTGTTTGTGCCACTGTTCAACATATGGGACAGAAATAAAGTATTTTTTGATATTACTATTGTTGATTGGTGCAGTATTTTGTATCCTATCCTTAGCTTGTACCATAATTCGATTTATTGTGTTAATGGGATAACCCCTGTTCAAGAATCTGCTAGTTAATATTTGTATTTCTGAGTCTAAAGCAGAATCCGTCGTTGAATATTTATAGGCATTTAGAAATTGATTAAAGATAATCGATCTTTTGTAGGTGAACGGGTGGTAGCTATTATAATGTAGAAGCATACCGGTGTTAGTGGGTTTTCGATAGATGCTAAATTGTATTTTGTTCGAGTCCCGGGTAAGCGTGAAATTTAGAAAGTTTAATGACTTAGTATCCGTATCTTCCCTTTCCAATGTAAATTTGAGTCTAGAATGAATATTGTTAAACGAATGTAAAATATCTTGGATAGTACTACTATCGGTAATAACTAGAACATCGTCTAAATACCTCCCATAGTATGTGATACGGGGACGAAAAGGTGTCAAATGTATCTGCTCAATCGTTGAGAGATAGATCTCTGACATTAAGCCACTCAGGCTCAAACCCATTGGTAATCCAAAAGAGTTAGATTCAGTTGTATCTGATACCTCCACTTATTGTGAAGTGGACCCGACACTGTTTACCAATTTGGTAAATCAATACAATAAAACGTTAACCACATATCGTAAAAACGACTACATTACTATGGTTCAGTTGAAGGAATTGAAGTCCAGAACATACAATATTCCTGCACTTTTTGGTCAGGTAAAATTACACAAGCCTGGATTTCCGATTCGACCTATTGTTTCCTACAGGAACTCGGCATTTTCAGCCTTAGCCACACATGTATATAACATTATAAAACCTTTTAGACAGGTTATACAATTTGGGATTAAGAATTACGATACATTATTTAATAATCTTAAAGACTGTAAACTCGGCGACAATGACAATTTATTCTCATTAGATGTTACATCATTATATACGAATGTAAACGTTGAATACACATTAGATATTATTTGGGATATGTTAAATAAAAACTCGACACCGATTAATTATACGAAGCTGCCTATAAAGGAGATTTTTCACTTAATTAAACTATTAGTTGAGGCTAACTACATCACCTTTCGAGACAAGGTGTACAAACAAATTTTTGGATTACCAATGGGTTTGAGCCTGAGTGGCTTAATGTCAGAGATCTATCTCTCAACGATTGAGCAGATACATTTGACACCTTTTCGTCCCCGTATCACATACTATGGGAGGTATTTAGACGATGTTCTAGTTATTACCGATAGTAGTACTATCCAAGATATTTTACATTCGTTTAACAATATTCATTCTAGACTCAAATTTACATTGGAAAGGGAAGATACGGATACTAAGTCATTAAACTTTCTAAATTTCACGCTTACCCGGGACTCGAACAAAATACAATTTAGCATCTATCGAAAACCCACTAACACCGGTATGCTTCTACATTATAATAGCTACCACCCGTTCACCTACAAAAGATCGATTATCTTTAATCAATTTCTAAATGCCTATAAATATTCAACGACGGATTCTGCTTTAGACTCAGAAATACAAATATTAACTAGCAGATTCTTGAACAGGGGTTATCCCATTAACACAATAAATCGAATTATGGTACAAGCTAAGGATAGGATACAAAATACTGCACCAATCAACAATAGTAATATCAAAAAATACTTTATTTCTGTCCCATATGTTGAACAGTGGCACAAACAGCTTAACAGATTCTTTAAAGATACCGAATTTAAAATTATAGCTAGGCCTATACGGAAGTTACACACTATACTGAACAATCGCTCGGTTCTTTCGGCGTTCGCAACACAAATTAATGATCTTGTATACAACATTTCTTGCGGTGATTGCGACTCGTCTTATCAGGGTTCCACGCGGTTTTCTCTTAATATCCGTGTAAATCAACACGAAGCCTCTGTTCGTGCTTCTCGTTCAGCAGCGTCAGAATTAGCCTTTCATGCCATTAACGAAAAACATACTTTTTTATTTAACGAGGCCAAAATACTTAACGTTCAACGTAATTATACGCGACTATTAATTGCAGAAACCGTTGAAATTAAATTACACGAGAATTCTGTTAATGTTCGGCGGCCATATTTGATCTCCGATGCGTGGACCTTCACGCGCATGCGCGAAGACACATAATCACTATTTAAGTTGCAGGTTTAGCCTGATTCGATAATTTTCATTCCTGTGATCACGACAGTCGGTCGAAAAGCATTGTCAGCTTCAGGAAGGAAAATCGTTTTGAATATTTTCGTTAGATTCTTTTAATTGCGTTAATTTGAATTTTAATTGTTTTGAATTGATTTTGAATTGTGTTAAATTGATTATTTAATTATTTATATTTCACTTTAATTATTTATATTTTACTTTAATGTACCGGTAAGTTGTCGATTTTTTCGTTTTTTCCGTTTTAATTTCTGGAGGGTATCATACGGAAGTGTTCCACGTACTATATTGAGGTAAACTCCTCTTATCAATTTACTAATATTATTACCAACGTAGAACATATTGAGTATTACAGCTCTGATTCATACTATCTAATTAATTTTCATACTCTTATTGACTATTTCATTCACTTCCTGTCTCTCCAGTAGTATACAATCGATACACACAATTATGGGAGATTTTTTGAATGGCTTGGTACAAAGTTACATTAAATCTACACTAAGGTACTCGGCCCAAAGTTACCATATTTCTTTCCTAAAATATTGCCTTCAAAACAACATCGTTCCGAAGTTTGCCAGGGTGAATTTAAATCAAAAAATTTCAGGCATAAAACAACTATCACTGGCGACATCACGTAATATTGTTAAGCTTGCCTTAAAATCTCGATATTCGGATAAACAAAAATACCTTTCCCAGGTTAGGAAGCTTCGCGATAAATTAAAAAATTATCTACATCCGAACGATTGGTCTGTATTGAAGACCTCCATAGATTTGCGACGGGAAGCACAAGCCTCAGAAATAAAAAACAGACACGTTAATAAGTTGCAAACATTATCGAATAGTTCAAGACACGTTCATACGAATTCTAACACATTGTCGCGAGCCTGCGACCAAGTTCACACGAGTTGGGTGACATCCCCCCCACAGACACATAACGCACTACCACAGAATATGTCGGCTAGTTCACGAACACCCCCTCACCCAGTATCCAACGAACCGACATATAAACAGGTTACAAATCTTTCCTCGTGTACACTATCGCAGGACCAGATTTCACTTTTATCCAAAGGATTAAATTATAATTTACCACCTCGAAAGCTGCCAAAAAAACAATGCGTAATTGATTTTGAATTTGGACTTCGTAGTGTTCCACAAAAAGATGTATTTATTCAACAAGTTAACCAAGTAGTGAATAACATAAAAGAAACACGACTTCCTAAATTGAATACACATGACAGTTCAGCTTTACGAGAACTTCGAGAAAATAAGGACATTATTATACAGAGGGCAGATAAAGGAGATACAGTGGTAATACTAGATAAACATGATTATATTAATAAGTTAGATTCAGTTGTATCTGATACCTCCACTTATTGTGAAGTGGACCCGACACTGTTTACCAATTTGGTAAATCAATACAATAAAACGTTAACCACATATCGTAAAAACGACTACATTACTATGGTTCAGTTGAAGGAATTGAAGTCCAGAACATACAATATTCCTGCACTTTTTGGTCAGGTAAAATTACACAAGCCTGGATTTCCGATTCGACCTATTGTTTCCTACAGGAACTCGGCATTTTCAGCCTTAGCCACACATGTATATAACATTATAAAACCTTTTAGACAGGTTATACAATTTGGGATTAAGAATTACGATACATTATTTAATAATCTTAAAGACTGTAAACTCGGCGACAATGACAATTTATTCTCATTAGATGTTACATCATTATATACGAATGTAAACGTTGAATACACATTAGATATTATTTGGGATATGTTAAATAAAAACTCGACACCGATTAATTATACGAAGCTGCCTATAAAGGAGATTTTTCACTTAATTAAACTATTAGTTGAGGCTAACTACATCACCTTTCGAGACAAGGTGTACAAACAAATTTTTGGATTACCAATGGGTTTGAGCCTGAGTGGCTTAATGTCAGAGATCTATCTCTCAACGATTGAGCAGATACATTTGACACCTTTTCGTCCCCGTATCACATACTATGGGAGGTATTTAGACGATGTTCTAGTTATTACCGATAGTAGTACTATCCAAGATATTTTACATTCGTTTAACAATATTCATTCTAGACTCAAATTTACATTGGAAAGGGAAGATACGGATACTAAGTCATTAAACTTTCTAAATTTCACGCTTACCCGGGACTCGAACAAAATACAATTTAGCATCTATCGAAAACCCACTAACACCGGTATGCTTCTACATTATAATAGCTACCACCCGTTCACCTACAAAAGATCGATTATCTTTAATCAATTTCTAAATGCCTATAAATATTCAACGACGGATTCTGCTTTAGACTCAGAAATACAAATATTAACTAGCAGATTCTTGAACAGGGGTTATCCCATTAACACAATAAATCGAATTATGGTACAAGCTAAGGATAGGATACAAAATACTGCACCAATCAACAATAGTAATATCAAAAAATACTTTATTTCTGTCCCATATGTTGAACAGTGGCACAAACAGCTTAACAGATTCTTTAAAGATACCGAATTTAAAATTATAGCTAGGCCTATACGGAAGTTACACACTATACTGAACAATCGCTCGGTTCTTTCGGCGTTCGCAACACAAATTAATGATCTTGTATACAACATTTCTTGCGGTGATTGCGACTCGTCTTATCAGGGTTCCACGCGGTTTTCTCTTAATATCCGTGTAAATCAACACGAAGCCTCTGTTCGTGCTTCTCGTTCAGCAGCGTCAGAATTAGCCTTTCATGCCATTAACGAAAAACATACTTTTTTATTTAACGAGGCCAAAATACTTAACGTTCAACGTAATTATACGCGACTATTAATTGCAGAAACCGTTGAAATTAAATTACACGAGAATTCTGTTAATGTTCGGCGGCCATATTTGATCTCCGATGCGTGGACCTTCACGCGCATGCGCGAAGACACATAATCACTATTTAAGTTGCAGGTTTAGCCTGATTCGATAATTTTCATTCCTGTGATCACGACAGTCGGTCGAAAAGCATTGTCAGCTTCAGGAAGGAAAATCGTTTTGAATATTTTCGTTAGATTCTTTTAATTGCGTTAATTTGAATTTTAATTGTTTTGAATTGATTTTGAATTGTGTTAAATTGATTATTTAATTATTTATATTTCACTTTAATTATTTATATTTTACTTTAATGTACCGGTAAGTTGTCGATTTTTTCGTTTTTTCCGTTTTAATTTCTGGAGGGTATCATACGGAAGTGTTCCACGTACTATATTGAGGTAAACTCCTCTTATCAATTTACTAATATTATTACCAACGTAGAACATATTGAGTATTACAGCTCTGATTCATACTATCTAATTAATTTTCATACTCTTATTGACTATTTCATTCACTTCCTGTCTCTCCAGTAGTATACAATCGATACACACAATTATGGGAGATTTTTTGAATGGCTTGGTACAAAGTTACATTAAATCTACACTAAGGTACTCGGCCCAAAGTTACCATATTTCTTTCCTAAAATATTGCCTTCAAAACAACATCGTTCCGAAGTTTGCCAGGGTGAATTTAAATCAAAAAATTTCAGGCATAAAACAACTATCACTGGCGACATCACGTAATATTGTTAAGCTTGCCTTAAAATCTCGATATTCGGATAAACAAAAATACCTTTCCCAGGTTAGGAAGCTTCGCGATAAATTAAAAAATTATCTACATCCGAACGATTGGTCTGTATTGAAGACCTCCATAGATTTGCGACGGGAAGCACAAGCCTCAGAAATAAAAAACAGACACGTTAATAAGTTGCAAACATTATCGAATAGTTCAAGACACGTTCATACGAATTCTAACACATTGTCGCGAGCCTGCGACCAAGTTCACACGAGTTGGGTGACATCCCCCCCACAGACACATAACGCACTACCACAGAATATGTCGGCTAGTTCACGAACACCCCCTCACCCAGTATCCAACGAACCGACATATAAACAGGTTACAAATCTTTCCTCGTGTACACTATCGCAGGACCAGATTTCACTTTTATCCAAAGGATTAAATTATAATTTACCACCTCGAAAGCTGCCAAAAAAACAATGCGTAATTGATTTTGAATTTGGACTTCGTAGTGTTCCACAAAAAGATGTATTTATTCAACAAGTTAACCAAGTAGTGAATAACATAAAAGAAACACGACTTCCTAAATTGAATACACATGACAGTTCAGCTTTACGAGAACTTCGAGAAAATAAGGACATTATTATACAGAGGGCAGATAAAGGAGATACAGTGGTAATACTAGATAAACATGATTATATTAATAAGTTAGATTCAGTTGTATCTGATACCTCCACTTATTGTGAAGTGGACCCGACACTGTTTACCAATTTGGTAAATCAATACAATAAAACGTTAACCACATATCGTAAAAACGACTACATTACTATGGTTCAGTTGAAGGAATTGAAGTCCAGAACATACAATATTCCTGCACTTTTTGGTCAGGTAAAATTACACAAGCCTGGATTTCCGATTCGACCTATTGTTTCCTACAGGAACTCGGCATTTTCAGCCTTAGCCACACATGTATATAACATTATAAAACCTTTTAGACAGGTTATACAATTTGGGATTAAGAATTACGATACATTATTTAATAATCTTAAAGACTGTAAACTCGGCGACAATGACAATTTATTCTCATTAGATGTTACATCATTATATACGAATGTAAACGTTGAATACACATTAGATATTATTTGGGATATGTTAAATAAAAACTCGACACCGATTAATTATACGAAGCTGCCTATAAAGGAGATTTTTCACTTAATTAAACTATTAGTTGAGGCTAACTACATCACCTTTCGAGACAAGGTGTACAAACAAATTTTTGGATTACCAATGGGTTTGAGCCTGAGTGGCTTAATGTCAGAGATCTATCTCTCAACGATTGAGCAGATACATTTGACACCTTTTCGTCCCCGTATCACATACTATGGGAGGTATTTAGACGATGTTCTAGTTATTACCGATAGTAGTACTATCCAAGATATTTTACATTCGTTTAACAATATTCATTCTAGACTCAAATTTACATTGGAAAGGGAAGATACGGATACTAAGTCATTAAACTTTCTAAATTTCACGCTTACCCGGGACTCGAACAAAATACAATTTAGCATCTATCGAAAACCCACTAACACCGGTATGCTTCTACATTATAATAGCTACCACCCGTTCACCTACAAAAGATCGATTATCTTTAATCAATTTCTAAATGCCTATAAATATTCAACGACGGATTCTGCTTTAGACTCAGAAATACAAATATTAACTAGCAGATTCTTGAACAGGGGTTATCCCATTAACACAATAAATCGAATTATGGTACAAGCTAAGGATAGGATACAAAATACTGCACCAATCAACAATAGTAATATCAAAAAATACTTTATTTCTGTCCCATATGTTGAACAGTGGCACAAACAGCTTAACAGATTCTTTAAAGATACCGAATTTAAAATTATAGCTAGGCCTATACGGAAGTTACACACTATACTGAACAATCGCTCGGTTCTTTCGGCGTTCGCAACACAAATTAATGATCTTGTATACAACATTTCTTGCGGTGATTGCGACTCGTCTTATCAGGGTTCCACGCGGTTTTCTCTTAATATCCGTGTAAATCAACACGAAGCCTCTGTTCGTGCTTCTCGTTCAGCAGCGTCAGAATTAGCCTTTCATGCCATTAACGAAAAACATACTTTTTTATTTAACGAGGCCAAAATACTTAACGTTCAACGTAATTATACGCGACTATTAATTGCAGAAACCGTTGAAATTAAATTACACGAGAATTCTGTTAATGTTCGGCGGCCATATTTGATCTCCGATGCGTGGACCTTCACGCGCATGCGCGAAGACACATAATCACTATTTAAGTTGCAGGTTTAGCCTGATTCGATAATTTTCATTCCTGTGATCACGACAGTCGGTCGAAAAGCATTGTCAGCTTCAGGAAGGAAAATCGTTTTGAATATTTTCGTTAGATTCTTTTAATTGCGTTAATTTGAATTTTAATTGTTTTGAATTGATTTTGAATTGTGTTAAATTGATTATTTAATTATTTATATTTCACTTTAATTATTTATATTTTACTTTAATGTACCGGTAAGTTGTCGATTTTTTCGTTTTTTCCGTTTTAATTTCTGGAGGGTATCATACGGAAGTGTTCCACGTACTATATTGAGGTAAACTCCTCTTATCAATTTACTAATATTATTACCAACGTAGAACATATTGAGTATTACAGCTCTGATTCATACTATCTAATTACTTTTCTTTATAAAATAAACAGAATTACTATTCATATTACACAGAGAAACTTCAGAAACTCATGTCGACTGGAGACGTTAATGGCATTAATAGAAAATATGTAAATGAGAATGAAAAATTAGGTAACCCTCTCGAGACCGATTAACTCGGCCAAGGTATGAAAAGGCCCATTAAAATTCCTCCAATGAGATTCAAAAGGGATTCGAATTGAGGCTTTTCTACACTGCATGAAAAAAACAGTGATGAGCCACTGCGTTAACTCCAAGAGCTTTACGAAACAGAAAAAACGTTTTGACCGTAACGAAGAGAAATTTCGGAATTCTCCAGAAACAAAATTAAATACACATTGCATGAAAAAAAGGAATCTTAGCTTTTCACTCGTAAGACTAACCCGAAGGTTCATTTAGTATATCGACTTCTCATTCTTTTTTTTTTTCATTGCATTTTAATTGAAATGCTCGAAGCTTGTAAATGTAAAGAAAAAAGTTCGTTTTTCGAACCTTGTTTACCGATGGCAGCTCTGTCCCCTAGCGTCCGACATCACCATTTAACATTACATCTGTTAAATAGTTAAATTGTACACCGCTTAAACATTACCATTGTCACCTTCTTCATCAAGGTTCATCTAGTAGAGGGAAGGATGAACATCGAACAGTTCCATTGGACCCATTCTCGTTAGAAGAAGACTCCCGTGTATAAAAACAATGACACTTATAAAAATTCCTGAATTAGACAGTTCCAATTGTGCTTCTAGCATTCCATAGTAGCTCAATTGGAAGTAAGCCCTGTCTTTTTAATGTACCAACAAATTTTCAATGCAATACCAGAGCTAAAGTACTATTTTTTCCAATTCAAGAAAATTTCTGTAAACCTGGAACAATAGATCCGATCTTTTTGAAAATTTCAGGATATATTTAGAATATTCTTCTTGGCCTTTGTACTAAATTCATATCGATAGGTTAACCCATTTTTCTCAGCTCCTGTTTCCATTTTATGAAGTACTACACAAACATAATCTAAAATCTCCGTTATGTGGCATAACGCGATACATTTTGATACGGTTTTTGTAGGAGCTTTTAACCCCTGAGGTATTTTACCCGATCATGATGTGCACGAAATGTACCGCAATGCGTACCTCGCCTAAGCTATTTCGTTCTCATACAAAAGTTGTTGCTGCAACCGCCAATGTTGGCCAGATGTTCACAGTGGGAGTAATCTACAACGTTTTAAATATACGGGAAGATGAAGCTAGGAAAATAAGTCTAAACAACTTCAAGGGGGGTTTCAGGGTAATAAACTACAGAAGAATATAGAGTCTTAAATGTCATGTAATATTGGGAGTGTTTTCAATAAAATGGGTGGATTCGAACTCCTGTTTAGGACAAATAATGCTGACATTCGAGAGCAAACGAGAGGGCTCGTAATATATCTAATAGAGGGAAGACAGAAGGGGATGGGATAATGCTTTTTATCAAAAGCAGCCCTAGCGCTAAAAGAGCTTTGCTGAGTCAAAAGTTACGCCTGCCAGCATAGAAGCTGGATGTTGTGAGTTAGCTAGAAGCATGGGTATAATCAGAGTGGGAGGGAGTAATCTACAAATGAGAAGACTGTGAAGAGTACGACGAGAAACTCTATGCAGAATTCCATCTATGCAGATGGAATGGGTAAGCAAATGTGGTGGCTTCAATCTGCCCAAATTGATTGGAATAAGTGGGAGGGAAATTTACCACGGGAAAAAATATAAATAAGATAGATGATTATTATTTGTACCAGTATATTACAGAAAATATTAGAGGTAAGAAGATTCTTGACCACATCATTATTCACGAATCAGACAACGTCACGGGGCTTAAATGATAGGACCCATTGGCAGGTAGTGACCACGCAGTCCGTATTTGGAAGATGAATCAAAGGGCAACGTGACGAGGGAACCGCATAATTTGTATTTTCTTATCTACTTTGGCCAAAGCAGCAGTATGCGATACTTTATTTAGGCATGCGATATAGGTTCACTCGGATTGTTTTTGTATGCCTTATTTTCAGTTAGTTTGTAAAGGTCTATTTGAAATTCATTGAAATATTTTATGGTGTACGCTGGAAACATATACTATTCAGGGAGGCAAAGGTTGTTAATTTTCATCCTTTAGGAAACGAGAGGAGTTTGTTCGCTCCTCTCTGAGGAGATCTGGATACTGTGACAATATCATTTATGTTAGGAACGTCAATTCTTTTGGTCAGTAATTTGGACAGAGTGGAGATATTTTTTCCTATAACTAGGAGCTTTCAAGGTGTTATGTCAATGCTAACTTATAATATCGTTCGTGATACAGTTGTCATTTTAAAATTCAAATATTCGATGCTAAATATCTTTTCTTAGTGGTATGTCAGTGCAGAACACCAGATCTCTGAAGCATAGAGGGGGAATGAGTATGAAACATCTTGTTATATATTGACATATTAGGGACACGTTGTGGCAAACTCCTGCTGGATTGTCCAAAAGGTTTTTCGGCAAAGCCCCTGAAAATTTTCAAGAATTTCAAGGTCTGAGTCAACAGACCCTGGTTATGCTAAGTTCAGTGTGAAACGAGAATTTTTTTACTACATTGCCATTGATGAATGCTTGGGTATTGTTTTTATATTGCCTTTTCGTGAAAGTCATCTGCGCAGTTTTTAATGGTTCAGTTGTAACCCTGAACTCTTTAAATAACCCACAAGTAGGTTGATTTGAGCAGCAGTATTTTGATTGATTTCTTCATTTGTTTTGAAATCATTAGAGGTGGCAAAAAACTTCAGGTAGTCGATATAAGAGCTTAAATTGGCAAACTTTACGAGAAATAGTTCTAAGACGACTGCAAAGAAAGTAGTGAAGAACATCCCACCTTGTGGCATTCTTCTTTTACACTTATCATAGTCTGGTAGTTGCCATGCAATATGATCGGTATCCTTTCCTTTTCTTGAGAATAGAGATTAATGAGTCTGTTGCCTTGAAATATTTTTAATATATGAAGCAATGCTTGAATTGATACTTAGTCGAGACTTGATTTTATATCAAAGAAGATGATGTTTATTTGAGACCTATAGGTGAAGGCAAGTTGAATCCGAAATAACATATTAAGGAAGGTTTTTGTGGTAGATCTTTACTGCAGTGATGTGTGGATACGTGTCGGTCTATTGCTGAAGTAGTGGTATTAGCTTTTCAAAGATTTTCAGCAGAGAGCATTCAATGAATATAGGAAGGGAAAATTGATCTTTTTGTAACTTTAAATATTTGTTTTTTTTGGAACCGGTTTGACATAGTAAATTCTCTAGTGTCGTGTCGGGTTGTGTTGTTTGTGCTGAGTGACTAACCACGGCCTAGCTCATCACAGCAAGCTGCCACAAGCTAGTTACCCTCCCTGGCACGTGGAGCCGGGCCAGGGATCTAGTATCTAGCACAGGTGATATCGGGCCCATCTACCCAGCATATAAATCAAAAAACATTAGTGGCGCAATGTATGCAGAGTAAAATGAAAAAAGAAGAAAAGAAAGTACTAGTATAAAGCAAGACAGGAAAGAAAACAGAATAATGAGAAGAAGAAAAATAAACGGAAAACAGCGTTCCAATGCATTCGCACACAACCAGCAGGAAGAAGTGATCACGGAGTTCTAGGGTGGACGATGAAGAGAGAGGTAGCAGTAGTTAAAGGCAATGGTTATAATTTCAGGAAAGGAAATTACGACGGCTAAAGTGCTACATGGCCTCTATTAACTGAGTACTTATCTCACAGAGAGCGAATACACTTGAATTATGGTATACGTTTAAAACATTAATCGAAGAAGCCTTGAATGCTTATATAGTATACTATTAAAAAATAATCCACAAGGAAGATTCCAATTTGGATGAATAAGGAAGTTGCCAGATTACTTGAGCAGAAAAAGAAGGCATGGAAAAGTTACAGAGCAATAAATAGTATTGAAGCCTGTAACAGCTACAAATTTAACTGTAATAGTGCCACATAAAAGGCTAGGCTGGCAAGGCAGATTATGAGAAATCGCTGGCAAAGAGAGCAAAGAGTGGAGATAAGAAATCCTTCACATATATAAATGCAAAGAGGACAAACCAGATTGGACCCTTATGTAATGGGCGTAGGATAGTATTAGATAGCCCAGCTAAAGTTGCATATGAACTCAACAATTACTTTGCATCGATATTTACAGAAGAAATTTACCTTTATGCTCAAACTCTGATAAATTCCATTCATATAGCTGCTTCAAAAAGTCTTGCTGTTTTATTTCTTTTACCACGTAAAATATGATGATTCTTGACTTTAATCTGGAAGCTGTGGTCACAGTAATTCCCAAGTCCTTTAGTTGCACAATACTTTCAATAAATTTAATATCCCTAGATGTACCAAGTACCATGATCACTTCCCCTCCTCCAGAGCCCTTTATCCTCCTCACCTTCAACGAACTGAGGGCAAGCGACAGTCCTCAGATAGAATTTTTTCAATGCTTTTACCCTCCACTGACCGCGTCTTGCTTTCCAATATCACAATATTGCCGAACAAAAAAATTATAATATTAGAGTCGCCTGTAAATGATTACATCTACACATATATTTATTTTGTTTGTAAATTGTGTGTTGTCTGGTCGATTTGCCTGTTTGCTGGACGAAAAAAAACCCTGTTTCTGGGGGTGGTAAAACTTTACTATCTACGCCTGAGACCGACTAACTCAGCCGCGGAGTGACAAAAATCCCACTAGAGTTTCTTGCGTCATTGACGGGATTCGAACCCGGGCCTTTTGCACCCGCTGCAGGGAAGACGGTGGCGATACCACTGTGCTATCGCGCAGACTGATATTGTCATACAGTCGTACATAATCATTATTGCTGCGTGAAGGGTTTACTCAATGTCTTGTGTCTGTTCTTTTCATGTTTCAATGCAGCTGAAGTTTCGCAGCCCTTCCAGTACTGATTCGAAAACATATCTGCCATACTAATATTTATCGAAGTGATGCAGTCCCATATTTGACAGACATTCTCCGTAGCGTGTTAGCTAATTCATCGTGCTCATCTTTCTGTAGAACCCACTCAATATCAGGAAAAGACCCACTTATCACCTGCTGCTTATTCTCCAGACGGATCATCCTTGATTACAATGTAGTATCAGCCCTTATTCCCTCACTGTTCTCCCCGTCCCTTATTGGGGAATAATAAGAGGATTAACCTCTATCCTCAAGATTCTTCGCGACCTGAGATGGATAGCACCTTCCTCTATGAATATTCCTCCTAGTCGTCGAATAGCCAGTCACGCTCTGTCCTCCTTCTGGAGTACTGCATTCCAAGCTGCCATTACTCTGTACCTTTACAGGATTTACCTGGATTGTTTGTGCAGAAGGTTCCAACACAGCACTGCCTGTTATAACCATTGCCAACCATTATAATCATTGCCAACTATAAAATATGTCCATCAGATCAGCCATACATTTGGTACTTTCAGATTATTCATGTTCCACTGTACCAAGTTTTTTTTATTCAATAGAAGGAATAGTAAAAGTTTTTATTTTTCGCTGGAAAATGTGAAAAAGTATGTCTACGATATAATTGAACATATTTTGACCGCAGATAAGGGGGAACCATCCTACCGAACAGTGGCCTTGTTAGGGAAGCTGGTTGTGACTGTTATATGACTAATACTAATAAGATGATTCCCATGTACCATCAATATTACTTAATGTACAGTGTCAGAGGTAGGCCCACATTATTATGGATAACCGTATATTTGATTTACATCTGGATGTATTTATTTATTTATGGTGATTTCAGAATGGAAGTCAATTAGCAATTCAACTCAGAACTTAGTAATCTGAAGAATGATATTTAAGAAGCTGAGGTGGACATTTGAGTATCTGCGGTTAATTTTGTTCCGTTCAACGGTAGAAAGTTATTGATGAAGGTGATTGATAAAAGGAGTAGAAAAGAACGAGTAAAAGAACATCCTTGAGGTGACTCTAGTATTCTTAAAAAAAAAAAAAAAACTGAGAGTCAGCATCACTCATAACAAGCCAAAATCCAGCAAGTAAACTGCCCAATTTCAAAATGCAGATGGAAGATTATAAGATCAGAACGTGCTGAGAAGACAATCCCGTTCAAATGCTTTTAAAATATTTAGGGCGACATTTCAGACTCTCCGAACTTGTCTGTAAAATTTGTCCATGAATAAGTATCATAAGGCGAAAGATCCCGTGTTTGTCGATATTGACAGAAACCGTATTGGTAAATCGATCACTAATGGCGTAAGAGTTGGCAGTTATGGATTCATGTGGCGCTTCACGAAAGATAACAGATCGATGATTGGATATCAGAGATTTGTCTCTCGCTTTTTTGTAGAAGACTAGATATGGACAAATTTTCCTCTAAATTCTAAACTGAATGCAATGTTTGAATCCTTGAATGTAAAATGATTACCCAATGCGAGCTTAAGCCTGAAGAGATTTTGAAAAATAGTGCCGAAATTGCATCAAAAATTGAAGCCTTGATAATATGAAAGTTCAATGTTTTCAATTTGTACTTTTGAAGTTTCTGGTGTCTAAATTACATTTTTCATCCCGAAAAACTATGATAATTTTTTTTCCGGAAAGAAAGCATGAAATTCCCGTTAGAAACATACTAATTCAACCAAGGTGTGAAAAAAATTTTCATACCTAGCGCGGGACTCGAACCTAGTCCTTTTTTTCCGCATGACAATTGCGTATCATCGCAAGTAGACTCTTTTGTATTTCAACCTGTTATGGCTGATGTAGTAGCCGATACACGGTCAGATTTTATCTAAACCATATAACAGCAAATTGCCCCTTCAGGAAACATGCGATACTTTTTTATTTCCTCTTTGCTCCGATTTCCATAATTCATATGAATTTAATGATTTTAATTTAAGCCTCAAATAATACCCGAAAATTAAAATAAATTATAATTTACAAGGGACTCTAAGGTTAGATGGTATCTCATTCGTGTTGGATGTTGCCTTTTTTTTTCTTTCTTCTTTCTTTCACTAGCGATGGCGTGAAAGAAAAAAACTCGTGCTTTACATGCAACCAAATCTTGGTGACTAGCAAAGCCAGACAAATGAGTTGGACTTAAATTGATTCCGTTTGGAACAGCGTGTTCCATTAGATTGGATACTTGAGCGGTGATCCCTTCATATCTAAAGGTCAAAGGTGCAAAACTTGGGGATCGTGTGCTTAGAAAACACAAGTCGGTTTGCTTATACAGTAACTAAGTGAGAATGAAATATCCGGCAAGACGCCAAAAAACCTTTGAAGGAAACGTGCTAACCATTATTTTTCTTGGACGAAAAGGACGAAGGGGAATATTTGCTCCATAACGAATATTCTAAGCCACAACTAATAAATACAATATCCACAATTACTAAAATATGCAGTAATAGTAGTAACTGTTGTTATATGGAATTATTATTACTGCAATTAGCGCCATCTAACGATGGATGGATATTTCCGATTTCAGTTGAAAATTTTCGAAACCGTTTCGTCTTTGATACGGAAACAAATGTTCTCTTTCGGTTGAATTCCTATCATTAGACAGTCTAATTTAAACATCTTTAATTAAAGGGTTTTAGTATAAACGTTGGTGTCTCTGGAGAAGAAAAATTACTTAAAAAGCTTCATTCTTTAATCGTTGTACTGGCGATTCGTTTAAAACAAATGGTCAATACGGCCATTTGTTTTACTCAGACGTCGGCGTACTAGTCATTATATGTAGCTTCTTCGATGCCCCATAATTATCCCTCTTCGTCCTATCCCTCTGCAGCACGTAGGGATAATTAACCTTGGCATCATTTACATAATGAATCCGCCACGGAAAGTTATCGATCGGTTTGTAACCACTCGTGTGTGTGTGTGTGTGTGTGTGTGTGTGTGTGACGGTGCTGCATAGAACAGAACAGAAAGCAAGCACCGGTAAGGGAAACCAGAGCCGAAATCTAAACGGCGATTAAAGGTCAAAAAGAAAAGAGCAGTATTGGCATTGTTTTTTTATGGGATTATCAAACACCATCAATACGATGAAGGCAAGCAACAACAGAACATTAAAAGGGGGAAGGGCCATGGGAAAAGCGCGAATGTTGTACGAGGGGAGGCGTCAGCTAATCAAGGAAGATAACATAAAGTGAGGAGAAGCTTTGAAAAAAATTCAGGAAACTTAGAAAGGTCGGAATAGTGAAGAAAACGAAGGAAAATGGAAATTGGAAAGATAGCCGGGTGATGGGAGGGGAAAAAACAGATAAGAAAGATCTTCTCACTAATTGCTAAGCCAGTGAATCCCAGTGATCAGTAAATGTACTGTCTTACCTAAAATCGTGGGACAATACCATGGCTCTCCTACCAAAAGTGGGGACAAGTCTCTCATGAGCAAAAACATGCTCCCTCCTGGATTTGAATTATTATTAATATCTGTTTATTGCTCTGCTCTAGAATCTTGTTGCTGATTGGAAAAAATTGCTAGAAATTTCCTCGATCGTGCCTGTTTTACGATCTTAGGCAGAGATTATCCAACTCAGAGCTATTAATGAGTTTTTCAGTCCTCACAATGAACCTTTTGGAAAATGTTGTTAGAAATATCAGTTGAGCGAACGATTTGAGGAGCTTGTACCTTTTTATTCGTGACACGTATTGAACAAAGATTTACAACAAAGCAATGATCCATCATTCAAGTTTCCTATTCTACTGTCCAAAATTCATCGATCTCCTAAGCTGTCGCAATCAAGCGAATAATAATGGAGGATTTCAGTGGCATTGTACATGGTTAAGCATTGAACAGGGACGAATCTGCGTTTCACTTGTGAGAACAGTGGGTAACGTATCATTACAATCTGGAAATGGAAGCTTCTAATTTAAAAGTATTTAAGTATCAACGCCGCCACTCTCAGATGATAAATGTCTTTTAATGTCCTGAGTGTTTCAAAGTTACTTCACGGTAGCGCAGTAGGTAGTATAACTTTATGGGCTCTTTTCACATCGTAAACGACTTAAGCAAGTATCGGGAGAGGACTGAATCATTTTGCCTCTCAGAAGTTCGTTTTTTTTTTTCATACCACAATTCGACCACTGTTTAGGACTGGAAAATATGCTATTTGTTATTACACGTCCATGGCTGGTTCAACAGGGTGTAAGTATATGGAGAAAGGGGACTGTAATCTGACCATGACCAAGTTAGAGTTAGCAACATAGTATAGCAATGTGCAATGTCATTAGGGATTTCTGTAAGCATAGAGAAAAAGGCGATTGTTATCAAAGGTGATTATTGTGCGAATTATAAAGAAAGTTTTTAATACATCGTAGTAGGCAATCCAACCAGAGAACTCAATTGAATTAGTATTTCTAGTTTCTGATAAGAATCGCTAGTCTAGACACCAACGTTTTTTGTTTTTCAATTTTTTTTTCTTTGGAGATGGGATGGAGTAAAAAAATATGGAATATTTGAGACGAAATGAAAGTAAGATTTCAAAAATAAATAAATAAATATATATACATTAATGGACAGCCGTTTTCCATCACCAAGCATGTCATTAGTGACTACATACCGAATCCTTTGTAAGCCTGAATCTCCATATCTTCCATCTCTGTGCTCATTCTCCTAAGTCGCTTTCGTCAACAGTGTGGAGCACTTCATTATATTTTAATCTTGTTTTCCCATTGCTTTTTTGTTTCACCTCTGACAATGCGCAGACTCAGCTTCCAACAACTGCAAATGTCTGTTGGCGCATTGTTCTCCCTACGGTTTCCCCAAAGAATACAACAGATAGCGATGCTTCAAAAGATAGTAAAGAAAGGAGTTCAGCGGAACTTTGTGCGCATCTTTTGATGAGTCAATTAGCCACCCGTGATTAAGTTAATGACACCAGGACGAAAACTGGCACTAAAATCGCAGCAGGCACTGTGCTTCGCACATTCGTCAACCCAACGGAATGTCAAGATTTATTTCACAGTAATATTGAGGTGGTAAACAGAGATTAACCCAAGCAGAGTATCTCGACAAAAATCTTCTTTGAAGAGGAAATTTAAAGGGAAAAGGAATTTCTCCAATCTATATTAATCCTTTCTCAGATTTTGAAATATATACAGGGGATCCATTAAATGTTCTAAAAGAGAGCCAAATTATATAACAAAAAAGAGAATCCTGTACGTTTTATTGCATCGCGTCGTGCATCCTTAATATATCCCAAATCCAACCTGGCTCCACTGTAGCCAGCTGTTGGGACCGGCGCCAAAACTCCCTTTCATCCCATGAACTTAGACATACTTCGTCGCCTGCAGACAGAAACTATGGGCTGGGCTAATTCTGTCCCTAAAAAGCGAAGTCCTCTGATAAAATTCATGTTTACTCTCATTTAGCGCAGCTTTAAGAACAGCTCCAAGTCTGTCAGAGAGGAAAGAGCAAAGAGAGCGCGAAGCGTAATTCGGTCAATGCTTACGACCGTTTTAAGTGCTGCCGTATGCCAGTGAAGTGTCGCAAACTTATTTCTTTAAGTGCTAATAGCGAACGCCGACTGTGCGTTGCAAGACATGTAGTCTCCCGGGCCAAATTTCATCATATTTATTTCGTCGAATGTTTATGCATAATTAACACTATGCGGATTGCCGAGTAGAGCTACGTCACGTGAATGCGGTACAGCTGAGGGATGTCATCTCCACCCGTAGGAGGAAGCTATTAGGTGTGTCCTTTATCTCTCTTAAAAGGCCAGATCTCTCGTTACCTCCCATTCTATAGAAAAGCCACTAATCTTGTATAAATGAATGTGAAGTGGCTGATTTGTTGTAGGCGTTATTCCAAGCAAAACATTCCGCATTGAAAATGGTGGATTTGGAAAACAACAGTGGGCTTACATTTCGTTCATTTCTAATTACAGGGCGCCCCCGTAGCCAGGTGGGAAGGAGCAGCAGCTTCTTGAGACCGGGATTCGAGCCCGTGACCACCATTTTCTCCCCCACTAGAAGGCAACCAAAGAATTCCAACAACATTAGTCAACAAGCGATTATCAAAGACTCACCCTAGTAAACAGACGCTCGCAGAGAAATATGACATCTCTGTCGCTTTGCCCAGAACCAAGATATTTGTCTCCCGGTTTGGACCCTCAACAAGCCCCGATTCCATAAAGAGAATGTTTCTTGTGGAACACAATGTCCGCATCGAAGTAAAACAGCTTAAAACTAGGCAAACTGGCTACGCCTCATTTCTAGTAAGATGTTCACCCACTGCCTACGAAAAAGTTCTGGATCCCGACTTCTGGCCTCCAGGCATACTTATCAGACCTTTCTCGGACGAAAAAAGGCCATCCCCTCAGCAATCCCTGCTTACTCGTCCTCTACAATAGCAATCATCTATTCCAAAAAACCTCCATACATGCCACACAATCAGGGTCTTCTCGCAAAATGTGCGCAGCATTGTTAACAAATTGGCCCCTCTGCAATCTCTCCTCCTGCTCGACGAATATGATTTCATCTGTATCCAGGAAACTTGGCTTAACCATGGAAGACAACTCACCCACTTGGCCACTCCTCACCATTACAAAAATGTTTGCAACGGCAGGGACCTCAAACGTGGAGGTGGCGTCTCCATCATTTACAAAGACATCCATCACCTTGTGTGTGCACAACTCAGCGATTCCCCTGCATTTGAAGCCATTTCTGCAATTTTTACAGTTAAAGAAGTGAGAACTCAAGTTGTAGCGGTATATTTACCTCCTGACCATAATCCCGACACAAGAGATGAGCTAACTACCTGGATTATAACCCACCTCAAGCCTCACATGCTCACCTTTGTTTTAGGAGATTTCAACATGCCTTCCCCAAGACACGAAGCTGCTTTGAAGGACGTCGTACGCTCCTTCTCATCTCTAGGCCTTAGACTAACCCATACGCAACCTACAAGACGACATCAAAACCTAGACCTCTTATTTCATAACCTTGACCATCTTACTCTCACAACGCCGATTTTTAAGTTTGCATCAGATCACCTCCCAATTTCCTTTGATAGTGAATGTCTATGTTCTCCCCGACAACTTGAACAGCATGACCGTTAGAATCCCAACTCAAGATCTTCTCATTAAAATATATGCAACCTCAAATCATCCTACAAAGACTAAAAGCTACAGACTGGAAAAAAATTGCTGCTAGCCATCCTGATCAAACGCTTACCAATTTAGCAAACTTGTTAAAAGACATCGCCTGTGAAGGGGCCTCCAAATCTGTACGCCTGTCTCCCAGGACCAAGAACTGGTTTACCAGCGACGCAAAACTCGCCTTCATCATGAAACAGAAACTATACAGGAAATGGCAAAAAACACGGGATCTAGCCGACTACCAACACTATAAAAAACATCGGGCACGCTTCCTACGCATTCGGAGGAAGGCGCAGAATGACTGGATTGCACACAGAATGAAACTTGGGAAAAGAATCTTCACCAACAAGAATCAACAGTCCCCCATGTCCACTGACACCTTCCTTGCATGGGCTAACTCGCTCGCAACTAAGCCCCTATCTGCCCCAAACCCCTTTATTCGGGTTAATCCACCAGCTAACCAGACATCACTGGATAAAATAGCCATCACAAAGGAACGCCTTACTGAGGTCATCAACAGTCTTCCCAACAAGTCTACCACTGGCCCGGATGGATTCCCTATTTTCATGGTTAAACTGTGCAGTGTATATATCATTGATCTCTTGCTTGATGCATTCAATTCCGTCCTCGTAACAGGAGTTTACCCTGCTATCTGGAACACATATTATGTTTCTCCAGTTCCAAAAAAGTCTAACCCAAAATTGCCTAATGACTACAGACCAATTTCTGTAGGATGCACTTTTCTCAAAATCTTGGAAAGAGCCATACTTCCTGCTCTCATCCATCACATGTTCGGCCACAAACCTCCATACCTCCATAGTGTACTACCTGGACGTTCCACGATCACCAACCTCTTGGACACACTGTTCAGAATTGAAAGTACCTTAAGCAACAAAGAGCAACTGGATATTGTGTTTCTCGACATTAAGGCGGCCTTTGACAATCTGTCCACCCATGCATTATGTACCATACTGTGCAACTATTTCAAAATCTCTGGCAACATCTTAGTTCTCCTTAGGAAACTCCTTCAGTCCAGGATCCTGTGGATCAGAAATCAAAACCATAATCACCACATTCTCTGCTCCAGAGGGCTCCCCCAAGGGGGCGTTCTCTCTGCCGCCCTCTTCGCCGCATCTTTAGAACCCTTCCTATCAAACCGTACTAATTTTACCACCTACGCAGATGATATTAAGTTCTTCGTCATCACAAAATGCCCCCAGTCTCTCCAGTCTATTACTGTGAGCTCCAACCGACAGCTACATGAACTGGAAAACTACCTTCATGCGATTGGGCTCTCCATTAATAAAGAGAAAACTGCACAACTCTCTATCACTAAGAAGAAAAATACCAACGAGGTGGACATCAGTATTGCGAATTCTCCAGTTAAAAAAGTCACCCAACATAAAGATTTGGGTATCATCTGGGACAAAGACCTCACCTTCTTGCCTCACTTTAATGCCACTCGAACGAAAACATATTCGGCTTTATGGGCAGTAAAACAAGAGATCTCCAACTTCCATAACCCGGACCTTATCATCAAATACATTCTTCGTTGTATTTTCCCAATTCCATTATATGCCTCGACTATATGGTCCTCAGCACCCTCATCATACCAAGCCAGGTTCCTCTCCCTGGAATTCTGGATCTTGAAATGGCTAAATAGGGTTGCTGGGCTAACACCTACAATCTCAAAATCTGTTCTGGTCACCAATCTTAATACGCTTCCTTGGAGGTATCACATCATCTCTAGGAACCTTCTTACCCTCTCTCAGCTTCTATCCGGAAAACTGAAGTCACCCGATATTTGGGATATCATCGCCAGACCGTCCGACAGTAGAAGATGCCAGTCCAACACCTCCCCATACAGGTCGAAGCTGCGTAGCATGTCCTCCTTGGACAACATGTTTCCACACAACTCCTTCCAAATATTTAACAGATTAGCCATAGACGCTGAGAAACTTTGCAAGGACAGAACCTACAGATCTTCCATTCTTGCAGACATGTATGCCTTAGTCAAGCTCTAGGTGGACTCTCTGTGATACCGCAATATCCACGCTTCGATGTATCCGATGCACTTTTATTTGTTGTAACTATATGTTTTTGTACTTGTTGTAACTTTATGTTTTTGTATTTCTTATAACTTTATGTTTTTGTATCTTCACCAGTGGCTGTTTAAGGCCGTATATTGTATCTGGCTCTGTATGCAATGCATATGTCTGTATTTTATGTTTTTTTCTCTGTATATAACTCATGTCCTCTAGCTGCATAGCTGTAAAAGGACAGTTCTTCGGAAATAAATTGATATTAATAATAATAATAATAATAAAATACGGAGGATGCGGAAAGGTCAGGGAATGACCACCGCATATCCCGGAGCAATATGGCCTTAGTTGCTAATGCTCCTAAAAACCAAATAACAAACAAACATCTAAGTACACTGCCTTACCAAAACATTAGAGAATGCGATTAGTGGTGAATTAGTTCTTTAGAGCAATGAGCAACGATATCTGCAGCTTTTGATGTTGATTCTTCACGATGTGCATTCGTACATCTGATGGTGTTCGCCTATTTCCGTAAGAATGTGTTGTCTTCCTTATTGGTCGGCAAATATATTCACTGGCCAAAAAAGTATAAACCCTTATTCAGTATCTAGTAGAGGCATCTTTTTCCCTAATTACAGCCCGTGCATATCGTGATACAGATGCCACTAGATGTCTCAAGGAATCTAGTTCCAGATTTCTTCCAAATTCTTTCATCAGGCTATTTGTCATCTGCTGTATTGCGGGTAGTAGAGAACTGCAAAGTTGAACTGGCTTTTCCAATATAATCCAGACATTCTCAGTTGGGTTCAAATCTCGAGAACTGGGCGGGCAGGTACATGTTAGAAATCTTGGGAATGTTCCTCGTAATATCCAAGAAAAAGTGAACTGGAGAGTCGCCACCAACACCAAGAAACTGTTTCACTGCATATAGTTGCGTTGTTGTTGTTGTTGTTTTGAAAGACAGAACGACAGATATTCATTGGAGGTAAAACAACCTGAATTTCTAACGATATTACCAGACCCAGTCTGTGCAAATAGAACATATCCCATACCATTTACCATCTCCAGCCGCTTGAGTGGTGGACACGAGACAGTCTGGGTGCATGGCTTGTGCGGTTCACTCTTTCACCCTATCATTAGTGAAATAGTGTGTAAATCGAGACTCGTCAAACAACATGATCTTTTTCCATTGTTTCACACTTGAGTCCTGGCGTTAGTGATGCCGCCCCAGTCCAATCTTTCTATTTTTCAAAGATAGAAGTGAATTTCATAGAAGACGACTGCCAAATCCCAGAAACTTCGACTCCCGCCCCATAGTTCCGTTGGAAACGGGTCTTCCTTCGACTAAATTGAATTTTTTAATCGCTGCTGGACCCTGTACCTCCTATTTTGACGCACAACTCGCCCTTAAATTCTGCGATCTCTTTCTTGAAGTTCCGACTTTCTGCATCATCTCTTCCTTTGAAAGCTACATTCTCCTTTCATCTTCCACTCATTGTATACTTTTGTGATGGCTACTTTCAACACACCAGTCATTTCCTCTGTTTACTCGATCGTGGCACTTTCTAAACGTAAGGCCGCCGTAGCCTAGTGGTCAGGCGCGGGTGCATAAGTACACGTGCCTTGAGTGACCGGGGTTCAAGTCCGTGACTACTGAATACGGGGTTGTTTCTTGTATTCCTCCGTAGCCGAGTGGGCAGGAGCGGGAGTGCAGTAGCACACGCTCTTTGAGTAGACCGGGGTTCAAGCCCCTGACTGCTGAATACGGTCGATCTGCCAACCCGCACTGGACCAGCGTGGCAGATTACGGTTCATTTCCCTCAACATGAATTGTTGAGGAGGCTTCCATCCTGCAGTGGGTTGATAATGGCTGCACTTTACTTTTTTCTTGTATTCTGTGTACCTTGTAAACTCCTCTAACCGTTCGGTCGTCCCGGAGTATAAACAGAAAATTTATTTACTTTACTTCAACAATAACCTCTGAAAATCCAAAAGGTTACCTGTCTTTTCCATGAACTGGATCGAAGAATTTTCATAAAAGCGTACAGTATTTATCTAATATCGAGGAACTTGTGTGACAGCTTACGTTTGTGTACTTATAACTACCTGTTGACTAAAATTGCAAAAATGTTCTAATTTTTTTTTACTTTGGCCAGTCAGTGTATTATCGCTATTTTGTGCATCCTTTGGACGATTCTGGATATTCCTTTGTTCGATTCAAATCGAGTAATAATATTTTGGAAGGAAATCTATATTTAATCTGATCACTCCACTGTTAGAGACGCTGTTCATGTTTGAGGAGGAAATATTTGGCATTCTTTAGGCAAGGCAGTATATTATTAAGATGGAGTGTTAGAAGCATTTATCAGAGAAACTGAATATGTTTAGAATATAGAAAATAACCCGAATGATTTCAATAAAAGATGTTTTGATGGATAGCACCTCCACGAACTTTGAAGTGTCAGAGAGTAGTCCATTACTGCAGCAACAAGGTTTTATGGCTTACAAGCTCGATGTAAGTACAGTACAGTCAAATGGCGATGGGAATCTATTCCTTATTCAGTGAGTTGTTATGTATGACTCGGTAATATCAGTATGTTCCCTCTGAGCGTTGTGTGGCCTTCGTCTGATGTTGGGCCATTAAGGAGGTAAAAGGAATAAAATATTTGCGAAGAAGTTGGAAGGTTTCAGTATAGATAATAAAATAACAGAACCTGAACGATCGGTTTTATGGACAGTGCACGATAGGAGAATCGATGAACTGGAGATACATCCGAATATTTGGTTGTCCGCGGTATACTGCTTCTCGAAACAACCCCCTGTTGAAAAAAGAAAGAAGCCTACAGTATTCATAAGACGTTGTAATCGAAAAGTTAATTTTACATAAAGTGCAGAAAAGAAGAGCTTTAACTCATAAAAGTGCTTGAAATATTTGGCTATAAGAGGTAGTAATATTATTGTGGGTATTAGAAAACTGATAACGCTCATATTCAAATTTAAAAAGAAATTATTACTCCTGGAGTTGTTATTTTTGAGGAAGTATCATCTGAGCGAATAGTTGGACCTTCTTTCTTCAATAATACGGACAGTGACTCGTATCTAAACCTATTAAATAATTTTATCTACCCACAACCTCAAGAAAAAGACTTTTGTTACATACAGGATGACATTCCTCCTCATTATTCTCTTGTTGATGATATCAGAAGCTAAAATTTCCTGAAAACTGTATGGGACATTGTGGACTTATTAAATTCTCTCCAAGATAACCAGATTTAGTCCCCCATGGATAAATAAATAAACGTAGTGAAGCCTGGGGCAAAATCGTACTTAGCTATGAGCAGACTGGATGTGCCACTTAATGAATCGATCTCATATTGTGGAGGCATTTTGCCACGATTTGGCTTGCTATTGAGCTTCTCTAAATAAAAGGCAATGTTCCGATACAGAAGTTTAGTATATTAGTGCCCAGGCTGGAATTTTGATCCTTCCTGGGGTCTTATCGATGCTTCAAACCATTGTGAAGACATGGACCTAGCCTTAATCATCGGACTAGAGATGAACCTACCTAAGACAGTTCAAATATCTTTCGCCTATCAGAAATTTTGATCCTTCTTGGGGTCTTATCGATGTTTCAAACCATTGTGAAGACATAGACCTAGCCTCAATCATCGGACTAGAGATGAACCTAACTAAGACAGTTCAAATATCTTTCGCCTATCAGAGATTACTGAATGAAATCAATATCAGAATTAAAGTATCGCCCATTTAAAAAGTTAAAACATCCAAAAATTTGTATGGAATAAATTTTCTGATCGATCCAGCCTCGCTCAATTATATACTGGATGCTGGATTAATCAGAAAATGTGTTCTGCACTGACTCGATCCACACCTCTGTAAAAACTATCGATCAATGAAGAGAAACAAAATATATTTTAAAGAACATAAAAGGCTAATTCCCGATAAAAATATCTATATGTGGAAATTATAACTCTTCAAAACTTGCAAAACATACAAGGAGTGAGTTACAGCAGCGTGATTAACAAATTAAATTTAAGTTTCAACAATAAGAATTTAAAAACAAAATTAAAACAGTGTAACCAAAAGGGAATTTTAACCTTAAATACTTTACACTTAAAATATACAATTAATAATTATTGTAATATAATTCAAATTGTAATTTTATAATCTTATTAATTTCGAGTGGTATAAGAGTGGTTATTAAATATAGTAATTAATCTACACTGCCCATCGTTCAGATTGCTCTACCGAGAAAGAATATACTAATTTATCTAAAATTTGAACACATAAATGTGACTTATATGGACGTAAACGGTTAGCACATCACGTTGATCGGCGCAGTCGAATGTCACAAGGCAATGTACAGCTGATACACTTTGAAAGTTGTCCGATCGTTGGGTTCTCAGATGCTAGATGGTCAATACGGAAAATTGCTATTTATATGAATCAAGATGTCGAAACTGTTGTAAGCGTTGGCTACAATACGTGCAGGAAGGTGCTCAGATACTTCGCCAGGGCTCTGGTAGCATCAAAAGAACGTAGAACGGAAAGATCGAAAAATACTGCGACTAGAAAGAGATCTGTCACAAAGAATTGTTTTGTTTTCGATGAAGAATCACGTTTCTGTTCGGATCCAGTGACGGTTGTATGCCCATCTGAATACGTCCGCATGACAGAAGTAAACATCCTTCATCAAGGAGCGGCTTACTGGACCAACACCCAGAATCGTGATATAGAGAGCCATCAATTACAAAACTCCTTCACCTCTGGTTGTTATTAATGGCATTGAAGGCAAAATATTAGGCTGAAATCATTCTTCTAAGACCTTTTTGAGTCCAGCCCAAATTTTCCAGCAAGACAATGCCCATCCACATACCTCCCTCATATCCCAACGGTGCCTACGTTATGCCTTTTAAGACGGCACTTTCATCAAATCAGTCGCAGATCGAACGCATTTAGGATATGATGTGACATTCACTGACCTTTGCCTGTCAGCCACTACCACTGTTGCCTCATAGCTCAAGTGCAAAAAAGCATGGCCCTGTTGACATTTCTAACACTTTTCAACATTTTTCCTTCAACAACATTTAACTGCTTGTATGGTTGTTCCTAAAGGCCATATAGTATATGGAGTTAAATGAACTGAAAATAACTGACACACACACACACAATAGTATGCGCATGTGCTACTGCAGGGTCTCCTAACGAAAATGGACAGACAGCACGCTACCATTACAGCCATCTACATAGGAGCACGCTGCTGCAAGAAACGTCCATCGCGAGAAGCAGAAGTTGTGTGAGCTATCAACTACAGCCGAGGTGCAATTAGAGCAAACCCAATGTAGGTGTGGAGTTATTCCACGACACAAAAGAGAACGTATTTGGTTACCAGTTGGAACTGAGCCAGCAGACAGACTACCGATACCAAGCAATTAATCTATGCAGTCGTTTTACAGCGGATCAAACGTTTTAGCTTTTTAAGAACAATTTTTCGTAAAAGGAATTTTAAAAATTACATACGAAAAGTTATTGACATTTTTATGACGAGGGTTAAAGTGTGGGAAACTGCAAAATATTTCATCGCCATAAGTTCATCGGTTTGTGAATTTGCACGTCGATTATCCAACTAAAATGAATTCTTTAGTCCGATGTCCAGTGAAGTTTAATCTATTGTTGCTTCTCCGCTGGCAGAGAAATAAATGAGGTGCGGTAAACGGCCACTTTGTCCGACACTCTACTGATACTTCCATTCTTCACACCCTTTTATTCTCTCGCCCATCCGTCTCACTTAGTAGCCCTCCTTCCTCTTTGCAATCGATGCCAACCCCCGACACTTCAAATTTCGTGAAATATCAGCAGCTTCACGACTGAGCGATCCAAATATTCCTTTCCTTGCAAATCCACACGAGAAGAGTGATCCCTCTGATGTTCTACACATTGTTTGTGGTTTAATTCGAAAGCCTTGAAATATTCTTTTTATTTTATCTGTTGCCATTGAGCTAACCAACATGGCTGATATTAGGAAATCTAATTACCTCTGGTAGGGAAAAATAGGACAGTTTTCTTTAGAATTGTCAAGCAGTTTTAGGCTCTTTTCAGATAATTCGACTCCTCAGTAGCTGCAGTAATTATGAATGGAACGCATTAAAACTTGCTTCATAAAGAACTCATCAGACCGTTTGAATTTCAATCAATTTCCCGCTCGTCTGCTTCCTTCCATTGTTGTCTTTCTGACTCTTCCATTACTAGCAACAAGTAAAGCGAATAATGACATTCCACCACTTCACTATCATTGTTGTTTTGATCAATGGTCGTCTGCGTCCATTTCTTAGGCGATGACGTAAACGATGTCTCTTCCGCCATTGTTGACGCTTTTTATTGTTAACAAAATTGTTAAAAATAATGCGGTAGTTAAGAATGCTAGCGTTGCTATAGAAACGACACACAGCAGAAAACAGAACTTTTTAACCGATGTTTCTTTGGTATTATCTCATTTAACTGTCAAGTATTTGCGTATTTATCGGATGAATATGAGATATTTTTTTTTATCTGAATTAAATGCTTGAAGGACAGAGAAAATTGAGAATTATTAAGGTTTGAACATTAAGTTTGAATGTGGTAAATATTCAGGTTGGAAAATACTGGGTTTAGAAATATGGGGGGGGGTTATAAATGTGTGAAGTGAATAGCAGTCAAATAGAAGAGAACAGCAAGTAATACAAAGAGAGTGAACTAAGAGTAAAGAAACCAGTGGCCCTTACTCTGAGAAGGAGTGGTCATTTTCGAAAGGTGAGAAAGGGTTACTAGAAGCGTAAACAAAAGGACCCAATTAAGAAACGCCTTTGATCTAAGCAGCATCTAGGCATAAATCAGGACAGTTTGGAGTTTGTGTCAGAAAGGCAGCGCCAGTGCGGCGGATTTTAGGTAGATTGGCAACATTTTAGCAAACTGTGAAAACAACAAAATAGGTATTTTTGGAGTGATTGGCAACAAGAAAATTACAAGATAGGGGTTTGGTTTGTTCACGAGAGAGAGAATTGTGGTAAGTTTTTTTTAGCAAATAGTAAAGAGTGAGAAGCTGACTATAGCATTAAGATTGGTTGAGAGTCCTGTGGGTGTGCACGAGTGGGAAACATGTATTCTGAAGTATAAAGTAAAGGTGGAGTTGGCCATCAGTCGGGTGATCAGCGTGCCTAGCAACGTAATCGCATGATGTATTTCTGAAGTACATCATGCGAATAAATATGTAGGAATCTACCATTGTGTGGTAGATTCTACCGTTTTGTGGTCAGGCCCATTGAGAAAGAGCCAGGTGAGCAGATGTGTGAGTCGAATGGTGAAATTTCTTGTATTATAGTTCCTATATATGCAAATTTAAATTTGGAATTTGTATGTGTATATGTAAATTTTGTTTTATGTCTCAAAAAATTTGTTATTTATGTAAATTTTGTAAATTTATGTAAATTTGGAATTTTCTAAAAATTGTAGTTATTTGTGTCCGCCTGGGACTTCAACAGGGTGGAAGTCAACTTAATAACAAAATATTTTATAAAGAAAAATAAATAAAATAACCACAAGATGCTTATAAGCAGAGCGAAAAGGGGATAAAGAAATAAAAATATAAAAAAGAAACCAGGGGGGGTAAGAAAGACAAAAAGACAGATATGGAATGTGAAGAGAAAGAGAGAAGAATAAAAATAAGGAAAGAAACAGAAGAAAAGGAAATAGAGGCAACCAATAGATACAAGAGGTCCTCCGTTTTGCTTTTAAATCCGAAATCAGATTCCTTTATGTTTTTATTGAGAATTTCTCAAATTTTCTGATAAATTTCATTGCAACCTTAATTTTGATTTGAATTATTTAAATATTCTCGCGAATAATTAAAAAAAAAAGCTAAAAATATCTTCAGAGGTTTGATATACTTTTAACTATTATTAATGAAAAATAATATAAATTTTCTAATTCTAATACAGTTTACATGAGTATAAGACAAGGATCTGGCCGGCCAAAGGGAGATGTTTTTAATACCAGTAGATCGCCCTGTTAATCAAATGAAACAACCAAAAACCAATTATTTAAGAAAAATGAGGCCACAATAGATATCTGAGTTCTTGCAGAAATAAACTGGTGACTGTTTTGTTTACTTACAGCTTTACAGTAAGGAGAAAGACAACTGGTGACTCGAGAACACGAATTATGTAGAAGAGAGGGCGAGACGTTCACAGAGTGAGGAGAGGATTCAGCCGGAAATTGTGTTTCTATTCTATTTACGTTTTATATATAATTATTAAATATTTGCGAAAATTATTAGAGAATTATCTGTTCATTATCTGTTCACAGGGCAGACCAGGTAAATGTGTTCCAAGGTTCCTGGAGTGGTCCAAAAGAGGATGTTGTGCCACAGCCTCTACTGGATGTCCGCATCGGATTTGTCAAACCCATCCTATAGAGAATGTTTTCTACAGTACCAGAAGTTGATGGTAGCTGAAAACAGATAGAAAGAAACCGGGAGAGAGAGATAGAGGAGGAAAGAGGAGGAAAAACAGACAGATAGGCGAGATACTGAGACAGAAATAGACAGACAGAAAGGAACAGACAGAACACAACCACACACGGGCCATTTAAAGTTTTTTGCAGTTGACCGATAAAAAAACATCTACAAAAAACCAACCGATGAAAAACAAAATCGGATTCCGATTCATAAAGAGCCCAAGCACGTGTGTTTTGCTCCGCGAACGGCAAGTTACATATTGATAAACACTTTTATTAGCGGGTGCACAACTGGCAGCTGCACGTGAATGACTGACGAAAGGCTATTTTTAGCTCACGCAGCCACTGCTAGAGTGCGCTTGGCAGTACCCTAATTCTGGCTGGAGTATTACTCTCGCCCCCGGAGTATCTTTCTCTGAAGAATGTGTTCATTGTGCAACTGAACCCTTTCTAATACCGGTATCGAGGATGTCGGACAAAGCGCTTTATTAACAAGCATCCCGGGGCTGCGCTGCGGTGACCTGTCAGGCGGAGGAGGGAGAGAGAGAGAGAGAGAGGAAATAATAAATGGCCGCCCGGATTCTCACTTTGCTAAGGGATGCTGCTTTTGAACTCGCGTTCGTGGAAGGGGATTTTTTTTTTTTTCTTCTCCGTCACCTTCTCCCCGTCGCAATGCGAGCGATTATTGATGTCATCCACCCAACCTCGCACGCGCGAGCACTCGACCTTCTTATTCTTTCTTAATGAAGAAAGCAGGTGGAGGTGCAGAAGCGTGCATCGTATAATGCGCGCGCCCACGCATATATGGCGGTTGTGTACCGGAAGTCGGTCAGCTGAGGTTGACGGCCGACGACGGGAGGTGGAAAGCACGTGGGTGGAACTTTATTAACTCGCAGTTGTATAACGCGGTTGCCACTCACAAAAGGTACGAGATCGGTTAGTGTTAAGCAGGCTGCAAAAAAGGTGGTCGCCTGCGACATCTGGTGGTGTTAAATAAACAGTACAATGAAAATGAGTTTTGAAACTACAGTCTGAATTAGCACGCATCGAACGTACTCCATATTAGCAGAGGGGATTGTGAATTATTGCATACAACGATTGTACACTACCTCGCCACTTTATTAGGAACACGGAAGTTTGGGTGTACCAATACTCAATATAAAAATACATAAACGAAAGAGGTCATGTGATGCAAGACAGCGCTGTAAAGCCACGTGACCTAAATAGTGTCCAAATCAGTTCACTGGCAATGGAGAATAGGAAACCACCAACTGCCAAAGAAGTATGATTGCCGTTGCGCGTTTTTCACGTGCTATGGCAGTAAGATGGCTGTATCTGTCGAATATTCAAAGACTGGTGTTGTGTGAACCTTCTGACAAACGGCCTTGCAAAAACATCCATGAACAGAGACAACTACGGTGGAAAATATAAAGCGAGACGGATCAAATGTAATTGTCGCTAAACGAAGGAACAATTAACTTCCGCATTTAATGTCGCAAAGCATCAGCACCCGCCCCATGCGAAGAACCTTACAAAAAAGTGCATCACGGGAGTAGGAGACCTTTGGGGAATCTGCAAATCTCGGACACCAACT
Source organism: Mastigoproctus giganteus (assembly GCF_048544385.1). Taxonomy (NCBI): domain Eukaryota; kingdom Metazoa; phylum Arthropoda; class Arachnida; order Uropygi; family Thelyphonidae; genus Mastigoproctus; species Mastigoproctus giganteus. The sequence continues at coordinate 48,148,504 of NC_143583.1, forward strand.
GGAAAACATGTCTACGTTGGTGCATGAACAATCACTTCCATATGAGAAGTAACAACTTGAGCACGATTTTCTTTTTCTCTCTTATGATAAATTGCTACACCACCAGCTTGTTGATCTTCTCATTTGAATTGGACGACACAATCGAAGTTGGGTATGCTTACTTCTTCTTTGTTATTTAGCCACATTTCAGAAAGTACAAGTAAATTGGATTGTTGTGTGACTGCATCGGTGAGATCGTCACTGTGAGCACGTAAACTTTGACAATTTAACGTTAGAATGGAAAGATCTTGTCGTTTACTGATGAACTCGTATCAAGTATCTTGCATGGTAAGTAGACGATTACTCGACAACCTGGTCATTTCAGCTCGAAGTGCAAGAGTGGATGTAGCGTTTCTCAATCCAAGATAAAATGTCTTTTCTTGTTTGCAGCAATAATGTAAAGATCATTGATATCGGTAACTCGAGATAATGCAACTTAAACCAGTCGTTGTTCGTGACATTTCTTGCATTCATAAATTACGGAATCGAAGTACCTCCCTGAGATTATGGATGGTAATAACACAAGCCAGTATTTATGGAAAATGATTTCGTTTAGCCGAGATCGTTCTGTTGTTGTTCAACGAAACACTCGTAATTCTTCTTCTTCTTGAGATCGGTAAGGCTTCTAAATAGATTTCTCTAGCCATAGCAAACCGACGAGCCTTCGTTCTAGCAGGTCCCTCAAAATCGAAGCTGGTTGCTGCAATATACTCTGTCTAGCCGGTTAAGGAATCAATTGAAAGTCCTCGGGTAATTCATTTGAACTCAAATCTTCTGGATTGAAATCTTCGGGAAGTTCTTGAATATAATTTCGTGATGTCGACGATCCAGCTTCTTGATGAGAAGTCAATGTAGAAGACTGATGTTGATCAAAATGTTGAGAAGCAGATTTTATTAAACTGCATTTTTTTTTTCGTTCTCTATGTTTTGGAACTCGTTCTTTTGTCGACATGGGAAGCTTCTTCGGTGGCTTTGTATCTTTTATTCTTGCATACTTCTCTCGCATTCTCTCAGCTGGAGTTTTAGACATCTTCGAAATATTTTTATAGGTATTTTTACAATTCAACAGTAAGCGAAATCCATTTGTAGACTAGTACGACGCCATAACCAAAAACAAAAATGTAACCATATTTCTGCTGTGCAAACTCTGCAGTGGCAGTTTCTCCCAACTTTGAACTACAGTCATTGAAGCGCCATCCTATCAGAGCACTCGTACCAGTCAAATGTACATCTCTAAACTGAATAAACTCCAACAAATAGACAGTGTATTCAACAAGTCTGCACTTCAACTAATTAATCAACTCAGATTCGACTGTTACCAGTTTGTCGCTAGCAAATCATACAGAAAAAAGATTGCCAACCTGATCAAAAACTGTTGAAGATTCACCACTCCATGTAAGCCAGAAAGTGTCTCCTTAATAGTGTCTCTAAACTCAACTGACAACTGTGAGCCAAAGTTCTCCAATGTTTAATCAATTTACCTTCTTTCTTCTCATCTCTGTTGCTCTTTCTTTTCATCCTGTTTCGCCTCTTTCACAGATTCTCTTATCTTTTCTCTTTCATTATGTTTCATTGGCCTTGCTCATAAAAATCTACAGTTTTCCTCTCTCATTTTCTTTTATCGTTTTCTGCTCCGTTTCCTTTAACTTTTTAAGTTTCTTTCTTCACATTTTCAAGATTTTTTCTCTCCCTTCCTCACTCTCTCATCCTCCACCATCTTTCAAACGATGTTACCGATATGTAAAGCATTCCTTAAGCAGAAACGTGTTCCTTGAAGAAACTTTGAAAGCGAGTCCTGTAATTATATTGCACCAACTTTGCATTTCACAATTTTCGTTCCATCAACCCCCTGACGGTCGACAATCGCTCAAAACAACTGGATATTCGAGCTTTGCACTGTAATCACTGTTGACATGGCGTGTCTGACGTCAGAGACAGTGCTTTAATGGACTGCCTGCTTTTGTAATCTGCATATAAATTGCATTCAGCTGATTTTCTGAACTTGTGCCGAAGCCCGCAGTAATGCAATGCCTGTGTGGCGGCGGAATTATTCTTACGGCACAAATTCGGTGCACGAGAAACTTCTATTTAGAATTCTTGATAAATTTGTTGGAGTTCAGTTAAACTGTGTCAAATCGTGCGCACTAGAAAGGTCTGTAAGCATTTGCTTTGAACAGTTTCCTTCCGAGAGTGACTTATTTATTTAGGCATTAAAAATGCAAATTGATGAATTAAAGAAAAATCAGAGCCGTTTAAATGTGGCCAATGTCTTCAAGGATTTATAAACGGATTAATTTTAACCTAATTCTGTTAGGTTAAAAATATCCCAAATGATTTATCACGAACCATGTTGAAAATGTCCCCCAGAATCAGATCCCGTATATCCATCTGCGCAAGTACGGAGGATGTTTAAAAAGCTGTGGCAATATAGTGGAAAATCACGCAGTCATGGAATAAACTTCCAGAAGGAATTACTCAAATACAGACCGGATAAAGAAAGAAAATGAAATCAGTTGCTGTTTCGAGTATGGAATACTGTTGTAGACCATCCTACTAGTTTAATAGATTGAACGAGTTGAGGGTTGGAAAGTTAAAATAAGAACGCGAAAACCAGAAGTAAATGATGATTAAAAAGGTAACTATTTTATTAAGGAAGATTATTGAAGCATAGGACCATGGATTGGTTGAAAGAGAATCATCTCATTGACAGAGAGGCCAGAAGTTAAAGTAGATAAAGAAAGTTATTAGGAAAGGATATAACTGGAAGATTACTTTTTTAGGAGAGTTACCTTCTATATGTCCGACAGTCCAAATGTAACAACTTGACTGTCAATAAACGTCCAAACTTCAGCCAATCTGTCGAACTAACATAGTTTATCCTTCACTTCCGATCTCTATGCCAACGAGGAGTTTCTTTCATCTATAATGTGGGTTGCAAATCTAACTCAATAACTCATCTTTAACCAACTATTTGTCATCCAAAAAAATAGGCATATCAGAAAGAGGTTTTCTTTTTAAATACGAATTTTTGTATTAAAACCCACTAATAAGGGCTTAATTTCGGTATAATCTTCGTATAAAAAGAATAATGGGTCTTTATAGAGGTGTGGGCGTAATACCAAGATAAATCACTGAAAATCTTAAAAATTAAACACATTTAAATATACCGAAATGGGAGAAATATTTGCTTTTGGCATTTAAAATATGATTTTCTGAAAATTAAAACTTTAAATTATCATTCAATCTCATTTTATTTTCAATGATGCATTCCTAATTTCTTTGGAAATTAAAATCATAATAATAATAATTTCTCCTATCATTTTGCTAGAAAAAAACCAAAAGGGTTCGTAATTTCTCTTTTTAATAGTTTTTTTACGCTTCGTGATAAGTAATGAATAAACCTATTAGCACCACATGCGCAGTACATTCATTAATGTCGAATGCAGTTCAGCCAGGCTGCTGTGGATCGTTCTGAAAATATCTCATTAGGCAACAACAACAAAAAATTCTACTATCAATCGTGAAAGATAATTATGACTAATAAATTATTCAATCCTAAATCAGAGGCGCTCCCATAAACCCTAATATTTCTGTAACCCAAAAATGGTGGAATGAGTTTCAATGTTTAAAATCTCACATAAGTAATAAGTTAATTTGTAAAATATTTTTTAACAATTATCCGTATTACAGTCTGGTCTCTTCTACAACTGGAGTTGAGCAACGAAGGAAAAACAGCCATGCTGCAAGTAAAGAACCTCCTGGAAGTGTCGGATATTACAGAGACATTAGGCAGGTAGCCAAACTTCAGTAGGCTGAATTTCATGGCCCTGTGGCTCGAGAGGATCCATGTCAGATAAAAAATGAAATGCATGCTCTGAAAAGTCACACGTGCAGAAAAAGTTCAATGCATTTTTCAATAGTTCAAAAACATCTTTCTGAAAATAAGAAAGACCACCTGTCTTCCCATCATCGGATCGACTGGAAAGCACGCGGTGCTCATCTGATAACAAGGAACGTGTGATCATACCATGTGACAATTTATATTTGCGTACTCTACGTTTAATTATCTGTTGATTCCAATTGAAAGAGATTTCTAATTTTTTGGCCAGTGAGTGTATTTAACACGAATTTCTACAGTAAATTTTCCTCTGCTTTTAGAGAGGTAATTACGTTAAAGTGGGGAAAATGTCTAAATTATTTCGCATGACCATTCTTTGGGACTTCTTACTGCCCTGATCTTGCATCACTGAAATACTAAGAAAAAGTTCTGATGTTTTCCCAAGCCGGCCTTACCTTACCGAAGACGCATGTGATATGTTATAAAAATATTTTGTTTAACTATGGCCAGAAAAAAAGTCCTTCTAATTTTACATATTTGAACAGACTGCTCAAACTAGAATGCGCCTGGGTTTTTTCTATTTTTTCCCTTATTTTTTTCCATATCTGTTTTCCACTAATCGCATTTAGGCTTATGGGCTTTGTCTTTACAATGTAAAAAGACGCTGAACGCAAAGCACATCCCTCGTTACACTACCTTTAACGTAGCACGAGGGTCGCCTACTAGTGACGCTAATCAATACAAAGAGGAAGAGTACACAAGTGCTCCAGACGTATGCGTGGATTGGATTTTTCTTAACACTGGAAGCTGCTCCTGTTGGGTAATGGTTTTACTAACGAGGGATGCAGCAAAGATGCACTACCATATGAAGAAAACCTTTTATTTATAAAAAAATTGACCAATAGAGAAAGATGAGATAACGAAGCGCCAATAAATGAATTAGCAAAGAAAAAAAAGCCCTCAAAACTTTTAGCATAAATTAAAATGCTACGGAAGAGCTCAAATTAAAAATAAGAATTAGAAGGATGTGGGAGAGGAGAGAACGAAAAACAAAATTCGCATCTGAGATGAAGACAAATGATGAATACAAGAATAAAAGAGATATTTTTAGCTGGGTCGTTTAAATACCTAACTTCACGTAAATTGAGTGTTCGTTCCATGTTGGTTTGTATATATATATATTTCTTTTCCCGAGTTTTCGGAAGAAAAAAATCCTACATCTCCACCCCTCGATAGCAACGGTGGTAGGGTCAAAAATAGCAAAGGAGAAATTACAAGCTTAAATAGGAGAAGATAAAGATAGATATTAAAGTAAGGGATAATACAAGTATATCTACTCTCTTTCAAAACCTCGTGATTTGGATTTGCTGAATCATTATTTACATTTAATATCTTAAAGACTGATATTTTTTAAGCATTTTTGATCGTAATAAGGGTAACCATCCATTTAAATAATGGAAATTTAATCTAAGAAGCGATTATAATTAAAACTGGAAAAATTCTCTACAAAAAGCTTCTTTCACGTAGAGATATAGTTAACCTGTCTTAGATTGATGCATGGCTAGATTTTTTCTCCTAAAAACTCCAGCTTTTCCTTTTCAGTTAAAGCCGGCCTAAATTGTAGGCAATTTAGATTTGGCGACCCGTAACCTCGGTTACCTTGGCACTCGCATTTATCAGCCAATAGAATCCAACTTAAAATGGGAAAAGCGTGCTCTATATAAATTATGAGGCGAATTTTGTCTCTCTTCTGCTAACAGTTTTCAGTTAAAGTGACCGTTTTGTTAGGTGCACCTATCTAACAGCGAGCAGATCCCTCTTTCCCCCAGAACCGTCTGGAATTCATCCAACATGAAGTGGTGTCGAAAGCTTGCCAAAGTAATGCTGTTCCTTGTTGACTCAACTGCTTCCCACAGATATTGCAAATGGGATGGTTTCGGATCTTTACTCCGACGTCCTCGTTCCAAATCATTCCAAGATGAACAAAGTGATTGATATCTGTTAACCAGGGAGCCATTCCAGTTGACTGAATTCACTCTTATGTTCATGGAACCAGTTCTGACTTGGGTGTATTATTCGACCGAAATTGTGCTTTAGCATTCACCTTCACTTACAGATCACACGAGTCTGCACTAAAAACAAAACAAAATTGCTTATCCTGGAATGATCAAGGAACACGTCACAACAATTGTTAGACTACTACCAATAATGGACGCATCAGAATTATGGACGTCTGCCTCCCCCAGAGGCCCAAAAGACTCTCTTGGTATCTGAATATTGGGTACTTAAATGGTCCAATTGGGAATCCAATCTGTCGCCTCAAAATAGAACATCACTAACAAATTGAATAAGATATCACGCCTTAGTGATTCTCGGAGGCTAATCATCGCTGTGAAAGTGATTGTGGGAGTTAATCTCTGCACGATCCATATTGGATATCCGCTACTGGAGAGTTCCTCTCCCAGCTTTGAGTACTACATGAAGGTTGCGCCTCGCGCATATTAGAATATACCTCGTTGACGGCTTCCAACCATTTCAAATGCTGTCTGGGGTCTATTACCTCGATTCTGGTCTCAACAAGTCTGCGATTATGAAAAACTACAGCAAGAAAGCGTTATCTGCGCGGCTATTCATGCTTTCTACACATCTCGAAAGGTTTCTGGAATATAACTCTAGAACTACAGAGCGCAGACTAATCTGTGATCATTTAACGCATACAACATGTATGCATGTTGTATGCATACATGTTGTATGCAACATGTATGCATATAGTATATCTTTCCTTAAAACATAATAGTTTATTGTTATTTGAATATGTTAATGTTTTCTTTTATCGTTTGTTGTTAAAGGAATATTCTATTTCAAGAAAAGGGTAGGTCATCTAATAAAGTGTCCACTAAATGTATATACTGTACGAAGCTCATGGATTCATCCTATTTTAGTCACATGGAAACTTAATACTCGAACTTCGTTCTCAACGTTTAGAGGGTAAATTTCTATCAGCATGGCCCACACGTGTAGGTAGAAGGAATATGTTTTGTAGAGACGGGATACACTTAAACAAAGGTGGTGCAAAAGTTTTTGCCAGTATTATTGAGGATACCGTAAAGGTTCAGGGAAACTGCTAGTTAGGGGGGATGTGGGTAATACTGACACGCGTTTATCTGATAATATTGGTCAATGTAACTCTTGCACATACCTTAAGAGTTCTTATCTGTTACCCCAACTGGACATATCATCTAGATGTTCTGGGGGCAGAAACGTTTCAAGTGAGCGGGTAGCTAATGACAGCGAAGAGAGCCTAAAAAACTTCAAGGGTTGTTAAATGTACAAGAACAGTAAGTCTTAATTGTTTATACAGTAACGTTAGAAGTGTCGTCAATAAAATGAGCGAATTCGAACTGCTGGTTAAAACAAGTAACGCGGACATAATTCGGCTTACGGAGACGTGGTGCCACCCGGAAATTGGGGATGATGAGTTTCAGTACGGCTTGTATAATGTATTTAGGAAGGAGAGGTTAGATAGAAGGGGTGGTGGGGTAATGCTTCTTATCAGAAGCAGCCTGAGTGCGACGATAGCTTTCCCGGATTCAGACATTTCACATGCTAGTATAGAGTCTGTATGGTGTGAGATAGTTGGAAACAAAGGTATAATGCGAGTAGGAGTAATCTACAGACCGGGTGATTATGAAGATTATGACAAAAGCCTCTACATGCAAATGGAATGTGCAAGTAAGCGTCAATGCCTTACTATGGGTGATTTCAATTTGTCTCTAATTGATTGGAGTAAATGGGAAGGAAACTCGACATGGGGAACAAAATGTTTAAATCAACTAGATGACTGTTATTTGTATCAACATGTGAGGGAAAGTACTAGAGAAAAGAATATCCTAGACCTCATCATCACACATGAATCAGATGACATAACAGGGCTGACAGTAGAGGAACCAGTAGCAGTAAGTGATCACGGAGTTCTACGGTGGATGATGACGAGAGAGGTAGCAGTAGTTAAAGGCAAAAGAATGGGTTTTAACTTCAGAAAAGGAAATTACGATGCCTTAAGGTACTACATGGCCTCTATTAACTGGGTAGATATCGCGCAGAGAATGAATACAATTGAACTGTGGTACGCTTTTAAAACATTAATCACAGATGCCTTGAATGAGTATATACCATTAAAAAATACTCCACGAGAAGGATTCCAAGTTGGATGAATAGTGAAGTTGCCACTTTGCTTGAGCAGAAAAAGGTGGCATGGAAAGGTTACAGGGCAATAAAAAGTACTGAAGCCTATAACAGCTACAAGGTGATGTGTAATAGAGCCACAGAAAAGGTTCGACAGGCAAAGGCAGTTTATGAGAAATCTCTAGCAAACAGAGCAACGGGAATAATTTCGACATTGTTTATTTAGATTTCAGCAAAGCTTTTGACTCAGTCCCACATGAGCGGTTGCTTTATAAGCTGGAACAGGTTGGAATCACTGGGAAAATCCTTAGATGGATGAAAGGATGGCTTCAGGGCAGGAGGCAGACGGTGGTGATAAATGGCTATTCGTCAGATTGGGTTGATGTAAGAAGTGGGGTTCCCCAAGGATCAGTATTAGGACCACTGTTGTTTTTAATTTTCATAAACGACATTGATGAAGGGATAGAGGGCGTGATGTCTAAATTTGCAGATGATGTTAAAATTGGTAGAGTAGTTAATGATCACTGTCAAGCTGAGCTTCTTCAGAGAGACCTAGATAGACTTCAGGAATGGTCAGAAAAATGGCAGCTATGCTTTAATCCAACAAAATGTAAGGTATTACACCTGGGAAACAGTAATCCCAAAAAAAACTTATTCACTTGGTGGAGTTCAACGAAACCCAGTACTGGAGGAAAGGGATTTGGGTGTTACGATACGGTCAGACATGAAATTCTCTGAGCATTGTAAACAGGTTGCAAGGAAGGCCCATGGTGTCCTATCGAAGATCTATCGAACTTTTGCAAGTAGAGATAGGGACGTGATAATCCCATTATATAAGGCTTATGTTAGACCACACTTGGAATAGTGTTCAAGTATGGAGACCACCTAAAGAAAGACATCGAGCTTCTTGAAAGGGTGCAAAGAAGGGTAACTCGCCTGGTGAGATCGGCAAAAGGGCGTCCTTACGAAGAAAGACTTCGAATATGTGGGTTGCAGAATTCGGAAACTAGACACCTTAGAGGAGTTTGATTGAGGTGTTTAAGGCTCTCAGAGTAGTCATCAGTAAAATGAATGAGGACAAAATTTTCAAGATTATAAATGATGCTAGAACTAGGGGACATAAGTTCAAGTTACGGGGGGAAATGTTTAGATTGGACTGCAGGAAGTTTTATTTTAGCCAGCGAGTTATAAATTACTGGAATAAGTTGCCTTCATGGGTGGTAGAGGCCGACAGTTTGGGGAAATTCAAAGGTCATCTGGATAGTACTTTCGGGTAAGGGAAGCGCATAGGATGATAGGATTAATTTCCTGTTTTTTTTTTTTATTAATTATTATTATTTAGTTATTTATTTTATTTTTTTGTTTTTATCATTGTTTTGTTCGGATTTTTTTTTTTTTTTTTTTTTTTTTTTTGGCTGGTGCAGCATAAGCCATAGGCTTTCTTGCACCATGCGGCCGTTACTAATACTAATACTAATACTAATACTAATACTAACTGATCATGTCTGGTGTATTTTCGTGCATTTTTTCCATTTTCCTCCTCATGTGCTCAAATAAAACAGGTTTGCCTCCATTCGCAAAAACCCTATCATCCAAGATTAGATCTGTCCTAAGAATTCTACTTCCACTAGGTTTAAAAATACAAGAGAGAGAGAGAGAGAGAGAGAGAGAGAGAGAGAGAGAGATCATGTGTCCAATAGTCTGGAGTTTATTCTTCCTCTTTGAGCAGAAGTTAACAGAATAATTAGAAATGTAGGCAGAGAAATACTTTTCGGGGTAGTGAAACTTTATTAGGCAATAACAGAGCACGTAAAAGGTTCAGTGCTGCGAAGAATATTCCTCAAACTAACCGTTTCTGTATGACTCGAAGTTCTCCTTCATCGAAAAGCTCACCGACTACTCGACCTACATAAGCCACTAAATAAGAAGTAGACTCACTTAGCAACTAATGATGCCTCAAGACCTCAGAACTGGTTCTTTGCCTCATCCGTACCCGAAGATCAAAGGCCTTCATATTGTATCTACAGGAAACATTCCCCTTACATCCAGTGTCATTAGAGCAGCCACCGTGCAAAGCTGTGCTGTTCAACCCATAACACAGCCTCCCAGCTACGGTGATAAATCATTCTTTCCACTGGATAAATTATAACTAACGTTCCAGTAGAAGGAAATCTTCCCCTAAAGTATGAACCATTAGGATCCGAGAATAAATGACTGCAGTCTTGTAATTACACACCGAATCAGAAATGGTATTTTCTCCTGTTTTCTTCACTGTCATTATTATTATTATTATTATTATTATTATTATTATTAGTTTCTACATCCATAAACTAATATTCATCAATCTGGGATACAAAGTTTGAAAGAGTTGAAAAAGTTCTATATATTTGTACAACTTAGTAACATTTTCTAAATTATTGCAGACTGCTTTTGCATCGTGTAATTTGCATGCGAATTTAACGAAGTATTCAAGCAAACGTAGGGGAATTCAAATTTTACCACATGCACAGTTATATCTGGTATTGAGCGCCATCTAATGGGGAAACAGATCGTAATTATTGACGTACCGGAACTGAAATCCCTATTTCCATTAATACACCATGCTTTAGACCACCGGCGTCTATTGGATCATTTTATAACAGTCGTTAGCGACGTCTCCAAAAGTACATGAATAGTCAACCTCTGCAACGTACTGTGACGCACGAGGCATTCGCAAGAAAGACAAATTATTTTTTTCTCTCTATTAAGAACCGTTTCTTAGAAACCAGATCCATTAATGACTTTTCTTTATCTCATAATCCTATAACTTCAGGAAACGACATTGAGGGGTGTGTGTCTGCGAGAGAGATGGAAAAATTACGTTTATTTCCTGTATATATTTTTAAAATGATTCTTTTCACAATTGTTCCATTTTATTTATTTAACCTAGTGGCAGTCTATTTTATCTAAACACTATAAATCAATAACGTTGTAAGTCATCTTAAAGGCTATAACTTTCTGTTCTTTCAGCCTGACTACTTATTTTGTCTGTGAAGACTTGAGTTCTATCGAGAGTAATAGGCAAAAAGCTTGGGTCTTTCCGTTTGCAATCTTTTAATGCAATCTATTTGAAGAAATAGAATTTACCAGTCAGGAATCGTTTTTACCCCATGCTTCTATTGTTTTTTACAAAATAATTGGCGCATGGGATAAGAAGCTCTTAGAATTAAAGAAACCCAGAAAAGATTCAAAAATGTGACCATCCATCCTAATCACAGGCATAGTGCCAAACACCTTCCATAAAAATCTAGCAGCAATAGGCCTCCCAGAGAACACTTACATGGAAATACAGAAAGCCACGATCCTGAACACCTTTAAATAGCGAGAGAGTTCCCTGGACAATAATAATAATAGTAACCGAATAACTAACAGTTTACCTTCGGTCAAATGGTTGACTGAGTCTGCTTTGATTTATAAACTAAATCCATTAGGGTCAAATGGAAGTTAAGTTAATCCTGGAGTGTTTGTAACTCTTTACAGACATAGATACAATAAAATATTGAGTAATCGCACGAGATATTTTTGTATTCGAACTGGAGAACTATGACCTTAGTAGTCGATGCCAAAATTCCAAAGAGTAACAAGAACAGAGATAACACAGTCATTAAGATGATACCAGTCCATTTCTTCTTCACGAAAGCATTGGTCTGTCTCTTATAACTCAAAATGTAACGTACGTTCCTTACAGCTGTATCCATTTTTTCAGATGAAGTCTCCTAAACACAGTATTCCAAATATGCTGCTCACTCTGTACAAATTGAAAATCCGCCCTACCATGGAACATTGTTCCCACATCTGGGGCGGTTCCCCCAAAACGTCTCTCAGGGTTCTAGATTCCATTCAAAAGAGGGTAGTTAGGTTAATTAATGACCCATCTCTAACAAAGTTTCTCCACTCTCTAAATCTCATAAATGTTATGTTTCTGCTGCATGTCTTTTCTATAGATACTTCCATGAGCATTGTTCTTCTGAACTGGCTTCTATAATTCCTGCTCTCTCTTTCAAAACATTTCGAACGCAACCATTCAACATCCTTTTACTGTCCAACTTCAAACTCACAGAACCAACTTTTCTTTTTCCTTATTTATTCATTCAACTTCTGCTTTCTGGCACAACCTTCCCTCATACGTATTTCCTTAAAATTACAATCTACAGAAATTTAAGTCTTCTCAACATTAAATCCATGCACGGTACTAAGTTCTATAGGTTCTAATACCTCTCGTGCTTGGGGCTTTCATAAAAAAACAGGATATAAAAAATGAGAGATTTAGATTCTGGAATGAATGGAAATTTAAATTATGGAATTTAGATGGATGAGCTTAGAAGGTCAAAGAAAAGAAGTCTTCGTTTTGTCAAACAAATATTTTAGTTAATTTAGACTCTGTAAAGTGTATGTGATAGAGGATGACTCGAAATTATTATTACCTTTGTATATTACTTCTAAGTGAAACGGGCTCAGATAAAGAATGAAGATATGGATTGACATAAGACTAAATATCCACTGAAATCATTACTAGTATATACTTAGTGTATATCGAGAAAGGGGAGTTCTCTAGAATCTTCGTTTAATGTCAATTTAAAGGTTTGACATTGGGGTCTGACCGCGTTATGTGAATATGACTTATCTGCTAAAAATTCAGCAGTTTAATATTGAGATTTACAACAGCTCCAGGTGGGATTGCCTCGGATGAAGTACAAAGAGATGCAACTGTCACTTAAGACTTTTGAAATTAGTTTTAGTTCTGTATATGTAGTGTATATAATGAAACAGCAGTTTTCTTGTTTAGAACTTTTATTTAATTTCATCTTGAAGGATTGATTCTGTGATCTGTGCCATAGAAATTTGTCTTATGCGTTTAAATTTAGTACGTGACATTGAGACTTATAATAAAATTTACATACTGAAACAATCTTCATCATTAATTGGAGCAATCTATTTGAAGAAATAGAGATATGCTAGAGTACTCTGATTCATAATCTTCGTTTTCGCTTTTCCATTAATTATGAAGCGAGCGTCTTAAAAAGAATGTCTAAGTGACGAAAAACATTATAATAGTATTGTATTTAAATGGTTATATTGATCTTATAGTTTGATTAATTATGCAGAAGGAATTTTTTTCACTCTGGAATGGTCCCCCAGAGATAAACGCTCCACCCACTGGTATGGCATTCCTTCCTGTGGGTGGAGATTATCTCAAAAATAAGACATTGACAGCTATCTAATAAATTGGCCCACATTTCCGTGGACCAATTCAGTAGATGTGGATAAATACTCAGAAAGAGCCTTCCAGGTGATGGCTTCTTCTCTGAATACCTAAGGGGCCACAACAACGCAAAAAGATAACACACACACACACACACACACACACACACACACACACACACACACACACACACACACACACACACACACACACACACACACACACACACACACACACAAACTATACTAAATCAAATGGCTGGCCCACTGACAGTAATTATTACAGTTAATGGGCCGGTGTATCATGGTTCCCTGAGTTGCACAGTTGATTTTTCACAACACCTTACAGTTAGAATAAAAAGGAGTTGATCGATTACCCTTATAAAGGTCCATTCTATAAAGCAAGAATTGCATTATATATAGATTATTGCAAGCTGAAGCCTCAAGATTTGAAGAACTCTGCGCTTTATTACTAAGCCATGCCCAGCCCCGTGTAAAAACGTGCCTTAAATTCTTGCACTACTGCGCAGTTGCGAACAGGACCGGAATGACGCTGTTCACAGCTGTACCTTCTGGCATCAGTTCAACTCATTTTAAAGTCCTTTTGTATTCCCCGTTATTGCATGTCGGAATACCGGAAGATTTTTAGTTTTGCAATGTAGAGGTTCGCTACCATTTAAGGTAATCCTAACAGCTCATTCAAACACTACACAGCAGACTTGCCAGTGTCAAGGTACTTTTTTTTTCTCTTTAACAAACGTCACGCACTCTTGCCAAAGGTGCTTCAACAAATCCTATAGCGTGACTTGTGTGCATTGTTCTGAAACATTTCGTTTTTTTCCGTGATGTTCCCGCAGTTTGACAAGCCAGGAATGGAAAATAGCAAAGGCAGTAATAAATAACATTTAGAAATGTCATGATGCGTTGTTTGCTATCGTTTCTAATGTACTTATTGTCAGATATGGCGGTTATTTGGCTGTATTTTAAAAAATTAGAAAATCAGAGGTGGAATAAGGAATTTCTTATTTTCTGTGGAAGGTATAAGCTAAGAATTCCCTGTAAGTTTTCTTAACTGGTAATTAAAAAGAAAACAGGAATTAAATGTTTCACTTCCGGTTTTCCTTCTGATTACTTTGTATGATTCACATCCCATTTTCTGAAGTGTTTCACTTCTGGGTTTTCTTTAAAATCCCTTATAAGTAAATAATTTACTTCCGGCTATCTTAGAAATTACTTTAAAAGTAAATAGCTCACTTCCGATTAAAAGCAAAACAAGGAAGCGGAAACTATTCGTCTCCAGTTTGATAAATACTTGCGTCCTAATACTTTTATCTATTACACCACACCGAGAGTGATGCAAAACAGAGGAATTAAACAGGAAACACGAATTTCAGTGTTCTATAGTCTAAAATATATTTTAAATGTCTACATTTTAAATTTAAAAAAATATTTTCTATTAATTCTAAAAGATTATCTATACATGTCTTCGTTCTCCATTAATTTTACATCAGGAGAGAGTCGATTTACTTGTTCATTTTTCTCTATGGTTATGAGCTGATGGGATAATAATCCAGACAATTCAATTAGGCATCCTTTCCCCTCAGGATATGCGAACTCTTATATCATAAAATTCGCTTCGCTAATCCCAAATTATTTGCTGCAGGAGATGTTTTTAAACATAGATAAAATGTACAATACATATGTTCTTGTTATAACTCTCATCAGTAAAGTGCTTATGCTGACATGCACCACAGCATACACGGGAAGCGACATCTGCAGGGGGAGTATAAACCATTCTCAACAATTCAGTGTAATTTTAAACACAACGAACTAATGCTTTTATCGATAAATGTAATCTACCTTCTGTGATATATCTCGTGGACATTTCAAAAACGTATCTTTTCTAATTCCAATGAACTCATACGTTTAATTAGAATTTAGGTTTAGTAAATAAATCCCATAAGTATTGTTAATTGAAATGACTTAAATTCTACAAGAACTAAATCTAGCCAGCTAATTATTTATTTATGTACTCTGAAGAAGAGTTTAGACTACCTTTCGGAACGTAGATAACCATTACAGAATTAATTCTTTTATATATAGTATTTCATAAGAGATAATTTTGCAAATATATTATTGTTTAATGTTAATTGCGTTTATATTAAATAATTCACATTTTGTTCATGAAAACTAATATTAAAAGATAGTTCCGATGAGTTTGTTTAGAAAGATATGTTTGCTATATTTGCGTGAATGCGTAGAGATATTAATTTTTCAAATGTAAAGTTCTCGGTTCAGGAAACGTATGACAGATGACACACTCAAATAGTTACTTTGATCACTGCTGGGTTTTTGCAATTGGGGTAACAAGATATAGATAGTCAATCGGTGCATCGTTGTAAGTTTTACTTCTCATATGTGTAGCCAGCGTTGCTGATTATGCACATAAAATTTTATAAGAAACACAGCAAAAGAGGCTTTAGAAAAAAAGGTGTAACATTAAACTCTCATTAAAGTCAATGGGAAAAAGCAAGGCATCTGAAAACAGTTCAACTCATTTGGAGCGTTATAAGTTAGGAGTTTTTATGAAAGATTTGTATTTTAACGTATTTGTAGCCGCTTTTCCTTGGTGTTAAATAGGACCAGTCGCTGAGCTAAATCGATATGTCGTTTAAAAACACATCAAACAGCAATGGAGACTCCAGGCAGATGTCTTATAAAAAGCACAAAAAAAAAAAAAAATCTTAAAAGCAAAAGGGTGTCGTCAGTAAACACGAAGATGTATAGACACAATGTCATATTTAAATGTTAGATTCGCCGTTATAGTTATTGGAAGCAAAAGAAAATAGCCAATAATTCTTCATGGATGATATTCCTTAATATAATTATTAATTACAGATACAGATACATTAGTCTGTTTATATTAAACTGTTCCTGAGTTCAATTATTAATGACTAAAACACGTTAAAGTTTAAACGTGTGAAATAAAATATAAATATAATTTGGATTCAAAATAGTACCTGTTTATTTTAGCACTTTTTTGAGATTAGATATTTTGTAATTTAATATAAGTGCTCATTTTATTCTAACATCGTCTTGAGTTTTTAAGAAGCGAATTGTTTTTGGCTACATTTAGTTGATATAGACTGCCCACTAATGACAAAAGAAATGAAATATCATTGCACCTCTCTGCCATTAAACCTAAAAAGCAAAATTAAATTTCTCTTTTATTATCCATCCCAAAGCAATAAAATATTACAAGAATTATTTATAATTCAGGTAGTAATGTAGTGCGGCTGATGACGTATGAACAGCAATCGGAATAATGACCTCAGGAGGTCTGTGAACTCGAAATCCGTATACTGCGTGTACACTACTCATAGTTTAAAATATATACGGGCTAAACTGCATACAGTTCAATTTATTTTGACATCGGGAGAAGGACAATAAATTTATTATTTATAGATATGTCTAATATTTATTTTACTACGTAGTAATAACTTATTTTATTGAATTTCTAGTGATCAAAGTTTGATAATGGAAAATTTATCTTTCTTTTCTCATTCCTTCATTTTGTTTCTTTTTTCTTTACTCTTTTTTCTCTCTCTTGGTTACTACCGGTACCACATCAACGGCTCCGTGGAAATATAATTTGCAATTCATTATAAGATGATCTTAAAACGTTTTTAGACTTTAATTGCATTATAAACAACGACAACAGATACTTTGATCCTTCAGTCCACATTTTATTCAGTTTTCCAACTTTTCCTCTCTTTTAAGAGAAAAAAGAAGAAATCTGTCGTCATGAATCTTCTCTTTTATTTCCGAAAAAGAAGAGAAAGCTTCACCATTATGGATATTTCCGTTGCTCTTGTTTTTCTTTCGAACAACTCCATTTTCTGGAACAGTCAAGGGGAGTTCCTTGAGGTAGGTCGACATGCACCGCGTCACCGATACAAAACTCGGCCACTTATCAGGAGGAATGGGTGGTCAGGAAAAATCGATGTAGCTGTCTCCTAGACAGGTACAGTCTTACAATTAATATTCGTTCTGGGTAGCGTAATGACTGCCAAACAATTAGTAGGATCTTAAATGGACGTGTTTCCTCCATTACTAATGGAATTATAATTATTCTTAACATCTTGGCTTTCTTAAAACTTTAATTTTCTGCCTCGTAAGCAACGTCCAAATAAAATTAGAGCGCTCTGAGGCGGCTGATGCAAACTCAGGGAAGGTTACTAACAACTCGATAACCATTATTTCAGACACATTTATTGTCTCTCACTCTACGAATTTGGTCCTTTTAATGCGTCTCAAGTCTTTCTGTTCCTTGTGGTGTAAGGCTTCAAAGTGTTTATTAAACAAGGCCAGATTTTTACCTTCTTGAAAACAATAGCATTAATAGCATTTCTGTGTAGTTGTACAATCTCAAGAACTCCTCCAAGCGTCAAAGTTTGGAAATAAACATTTGTTTTTATTTAACCTAAAGATCTGTGTCTATTAAAACTTTAATTATAAGAGCTTAAAATTGTCTATAGTAATCGCATACTAAAGTATCATGTGGTATCAGTATAAATCTCGAAATCTGTGCATATTTTATGACGGTTGACTGTTTTCTGGATTGAAAACCCATCATATCTCTTACATCGGAGGGGTACATTCACTATATTTCTTCTGGAAGAATATAGATATTTATTAGCAGGCATCTATGCTACATTTTTTCATATAGATACTTCCCACACACAAAAAACAATAAACATAAACACCATCCTCGTGTGCAGTCCTTTCTATCTTAAACCTTGACTGTTAATTAGAAGTTTGCTTTACAAGATGTATAAATTACACCTCGCTTATCTCGTGGCAATAAGTAACGAGGGCGCTGGGTGATGTTAAGGCAGCGCCATTTAATGAAGCTGTAAAAATACCCATTAAGATAAAGCAGCAGTAGCAGAAATTATCTGTCCGCGATGTTCTACAAGAACAACTTCTTGAAATAAGAGCTTTTCTTTCATTCATTTAGCCTCAAAATATGGAACAAATTATGCGCAATTTGACAACGGTTCGTGGTATCCAATTCAAGAAGAGATTTATTTCTTGCGCTATAGAAAAAAATGGCTTATACCTCATATCACGTTATCCTAGAAATCCTAAAGGTATTCGTATGAAATTAAAATTTATTTTGTGCCTAAAGAACCTTCGTAAGAGCGCAAACTTAGCTCTATCTTTTTTCTAGAAATCTCATTGTAGTGCTTTATGAAACAAAGTTAGTTAAAAAAAAGTCCTGCTGGAATTTCACGCCCCTCCTCCTCCTCCCTAATGGAAATTCTGTGCAAAATTATGCGTAGCGCTGAAGCTGTCGCCAGACTCCTGTTATTTCCATTTTCACAAAGTGACAGACATAAAACTTCAACAACACCTTGTAGGTGTCACCATGGTAACTTCTGTCTCGTATTCATAGAGTAAAAGGCAGCAGAGCTGAACAGAAAACACTTTTATGTAAAAGAGGCGTGTTGTCAGTTGACCATGACCCGCATTAAAAACAGAATGTTTTACTTTTGAATAGTTTTTCTAGTCAACTTCCAATAAGTTACTTAATAAATAAGTAACTTGCTCTATCTGATGTACTGATAACGCAAGACATCATCGTCGTTGCTGGACCATAAAGAGTGACCTTCAGCAATTGCTGTTACGTAGGATTCAAGTATGTGTTTGGTAAACAATCATAAAAGGCTTGTAGCAGAACATATACAAATGGTGATCGAAGTGTTGCCAAGGTCAAACGTGCCTCAGTAGTTCTGGCGGTACCGGCTTCGATCTGGTATTCAGTGGAAATGCACTACGTGCCACCCTTCGTACTGGTCGTTGTGAAATGACTTCCAAAGACCGTTGCGATATTCCCATTAGGAAATAGGAAGTGAAGTGTGGTAAAAGCTTCCTATTGGTAGTGTGGGTACTCTTTTTCTGTTTCTAGACAGATCACTGAGTCCAGAAAGTACAAAAGTCACTTAACTGCTAATTAGAACCGACTACAGAAATATAACTTTCTTTGCCATCACCATGGAAACTATCGCCATGGGAAACGATGAACATCTGGCAACAAAACTCTCTTGTTTACCGAGAAGAGTCATTCAAAATCATTTAATCATTTCAGTTTTGTGACGCGTTTGTAAACTGTGTGTGTTCTAAGGAAGGTTTATCTCGACTAACGAGGTAAAATAAAAAGAAAATCCCGGAAGAAACCACACACTTTTATTTGAGGACTCTGTCTGTAAAGATCCTATCGGTTCCTAACATCACCAAAGGGGTGAAACCTTCACAAACCGGTTGACAAAGGAGGTCAAGAAGTGTATGCATCATGTACGCACATTTCTCTTTTAGCACTCACAGGTAGCACTGTGGTTATAATCAGTCCTCCCAGATGGGGTGTATAAGAGCTGAGTTCGAGTCTCGTCAATGAAGGGGAAGAAAATATGGGCGTTTTTCCACAATGTGGCTGAATTATTTGGTCTCAGGTCAGGGTTGCGTGGCCTTTTTTTTTTTCTTTTCTCCCAGAAACTGGTTTTTCTTCCAGCAAAAATAAAGGAACTGATGTTTCACATGTCAAAGCCATCCCTTTAGGTCTCAATTATTGATAAGTTTCCACTAGTGGATGAACAGCAGACAGATATATCGGGCATTGTACTGAATGTTTGTACTTTGAAGAAAATCAACGTATATAAGACAACCAGAAATATCAATTACTTACATATTTCTTCAGATATTTCTCTGCTGTTGAAACAACAGATGGCACTGGTTTTGGTGAACACCGTAGCCACACCTCAACGATTAGCGCATGTATTGCAACATACGCGAATAGTGCAGCTTATATCCTGATTTCTAAACTTCTATTAGAAGAATTTAAGTTTTAAGCTAAAGTTAAACTTCTATATTAAGTAATTAGACTTATATTAAACTTATTATTATCATTAAACTTACATTATTAAACTTCTTGCTGTATAGAGGAAACAATTGTTTTGGATCTGGAGAACAATTTCTTTTCCTCCAGACACATACTTTTAACAAAATTATTCAGAATAATTAAAAGACACTTTTTGTGTGACTTTAAACAGCTATTTCTGCAGCACACAGAGTGTACTAAACAAAAACCATTTTGGATCCCCAAAAATATGCAAATGCACTGCGACTTTGTGATGTCTGCCATGGTCTTGGTGGAAATATTGTAATGAGATTTATGTGCTCTGACACACACATTACAAAGTGAAGCAATAACTTGAAAATCGGTGAAACTCCGAGCATAAAATTCATTTGCCTCAATGGCTATTGAAGACTTTGCGCGGCTTACACTCATGAGTCAAATCATTATTACCGCTGCCTCCACGAGTGAACGCATCCCACAGCATAGCAGTGACATCATTGGCGGAGCAGCGTATAAAGTGACGGAACGTGTAGTGCCTGTCAGTGTCAGTACGAAGCCCGTAAAATGGAGGAAGGGAAGGACCTAACGGAGTTCGAACTGGGAATGATTTGTGGCGCTAAGAATACGGGGGGGGGGGAGCATCTCGCCGGCCTCAGATATTGTCGGCTGTTCGAGGGAGGCCGTAGTGAAGATACGGCGGGAATGGTCAGAAGAGGGACACACAATTACCCAAAGTTGACAGTCTGAATTAACGGCTACTAGCACGTGCTGCTCGGGACAACAGACGGCTCACGTTCCCGCATTGAGAGCAGAATGCAACAAGGGCACACACACAGAAACGTTTCCGAGCACACCATCCAGTAGACTCTCTTGCAGATAGGCCTGCGGAGTAGGCGTTCCCTATTGATGTTCCCTGTTGATCGACCGACATCGGCACCTCCTCCTGCAGTGGGAACAGGAACACCTTTCGTGGACATTGTAAAACTAGGAAAGAATCGCATGGTCTGATGATTCAAGGTTACAGCTCCATCATGCCAATGGACGGTGCGTAGTTGACAGCGAGCAGGTGAACAGCCGCAACGAGACTGCGTGGTTGGACGCAAACAGGCCAGTGGCGGTAGTATCATGGTTTAGGGGATGTTTTCATGGACATCACTGATTCTCCCCCATCCCCATTAAACACACCCTCACCTCCAAATCCTACATCTGCATAACTCTTGAAGCACAGGGCTCGGCTTTCCTCCACGAATGAGTTTGGTTTCAGACGGGGGTCCTCGGTAGTGGATGCGCTTCAGCACCTACTGGATAAAGTGGCCACATGCAACAAAAAATACTTCCTCATGATCTCTGTGGACTTCGCCGGGGTATTCGACTCCCTTTGGTGGCCGAGCGTCCTGGCGAGGCTAGTATTCCGGGAAACCTCTACAATCTCGTCAAAAGCTACCTCTCAGACAGTGAAATCACAGTGAAAGCCCCCTTCCAGACACTGACTAGGAACATTTACAGAGGCTGCCGCAGGGCTCGGTCCTGAGCCCCCTACTGTGGAACATCGTACTGTACGGCTTCCTTACCCAGAATCATGGCGAGGTCAAAACTCAGGCTTTCGCCGATGACCTCATCATTACCGTTACAGCAAATTCACGAGCAGAACTGGAAAGCATGGCCAACACGGGGCGAAAGTGGGACAACGTCGAGCCTCAGTAGGAGTCTGGCGGCTAAATGGCCAGATGAACAACGGTACAAGGCATCATACACATATACAAAGTCCATACACTTTTAAATCTCTGGCTTTTCCAGTCAACTGGTTCACCCACAATGTAAACTACGCGGAGATGGGGGGAACCCCTGGTGCCGCTTGACCCTAAACACACTTTACACTTTACCTCCCTGGACTGGAAAAGAAAACTGTGGAAGAAAAGAAAATGAACGGAAGAGAAAGGAATAAATAAAAGAAGGGAAAAAGAAGAAGAAACGAGAATCAACGAAAAAAAAAAGGACAGGGATTGCCCCATGAGTGTCCCAACCTGAATCAAGTGGACAAGAATAGACACAACAAACTGCAGCCTAGCTCCCAAAGCCTTACGGCAGCCTGAAGAGGGCACCTAGCCACCTTCACCTTTAAACCCTACTCCCCCGGGGAGACGATTCTCTCGTCCCCTACCCTCATTTCTACTCTGGTGGGGCATGGGCATGCCACACTGAAACTTGGGGCTGTCTTTCCTATTGGCTCCATACTTCTGTCTTTCCCCCCCAGTCTTCAGGTCCCTCTCTATCTTCACGCTAACGAAGTCCCACACACCTAAATTTAAACACATCCAAAATATCTTCGCCCACGTTCCGGCCCAACTCAAGCGACGTCAACCCCACGATTGACGTTAGCATGTGTATGCACGTTGTATGTACATATGTGCATGTGTGTATATATGTGCTTGTATACACACATATATGCCTGCAATATAAATGCAATATAATTTTTTTTTATTATTTTTTTTATTATTTTTTTTATTTATCTTTTTTATTATTATTCTATTTTTATTATTATTTTATTTATTTATCTTTTTATTTTTATTTTATTTCTTTATTCATTTACTTTTTTTTTTTAGGTCCTAGCCACTGAAATCTCAGGAAATTAGGTGCAGGACCTGCCAGAGTAACTTAAGTCTACTGGGTTCCTGGTCTGCCTCCACGGGGCGAAGTGGGGCAACGTTGGGCCTCAGTAGGGGTACAGCGGCTAAACGACCAGATGAACAACGGTACACGGCACTACACATATACAATATCCATACACTTTTAAATCTCTGGCATTTCCAGTGAACTGGTACACCCACAATGAAAACTACGCGGAGATGGGGGAAACCTCTGACACTAAATACACCTTATACCTCGCCTTACACCTCCCTGGACAAACTGCAGCTATGGGCTCAACACAATCAGCTGCACATCTCCCCAGCAAAGACCAACTCAATGTTGCTCAAAGGCACTTTACAAATCAGACGGCCCCCACAAATAAAGATAAACAATACAACCATTAAATTATCTGCACAGATAAAATATTTGGGTGTGATCCTAGACACACCAAACTAACCTTCACGGAGCATATAAAATACATCCGCAAAAAAATCAGATCCTACTCAACCGTGATCGCGAGACTCACCCAAAAGGATTGGGGTCTCACCCGGCGCACGCTCCATCTTTTCTACAAGGCTGTGTACATCCCCATCATAACGTATGCCGCAGGAGTGTGGTTCCAAAAGGCCACACTCGCTTCCAACAAGCGACTAATAGACTCCACCCAAAGAACCATACTACAGCCTGCGTGCAGTACTGTCAGTACCCACGACCTCCAAATCATTGCAGGAGTACTCCCACTGGACCTAGAAATAGTCAGACGAGGACTTCTATACCATCATACCAAGGGCATTTCAAAAACCTGCCTGGACTTCACAACAGACCCGGACACTAATCAGAAAACAGAGAAGAAGAGACTTAACGCGCACCTAATACAGGTGCACGTTAAGTCTCGCGTTAAGTGCGCGTTAAATCCAGGTGTGGCAGGAGAGATGGCAAAACTCCACTACAGGGGACAGAGATGGCAAAACTCCAGTTCACGAGAAAATTCATACCTAATGTGACTCTGGTATACCCACGTCACCCAACTGGTTCTCCCCTGGCTTACAATCAACCTATCTATTCACAGGCCATGGGGCCATTAATGCAAAGTTATCACTCCTTGGGATCCCAGACGACCGAACCTGTGTTTGCGGAGGATTAGAGAGCTGGCAGCACCTCATGTATGACTGCCAGCTCTATGACGACCTACGCAATACCCTAATCACCAAGATCAGATACCTACCAAGAAGACTTGAACAACACGTCCTGGACAGCAAAGATGAGTACCTAGCATTCACTGATTTTGCCCAGAAACTGTTTGCAAGACGAAGAGCCAACTACGCCATCGCCCACAACTGACAACACTCCCAGGATAAATTCAATTTCAGTGAAGCAACTGGATCAGGATAAATCTAAGCCCCGAGGCACTGTTTAAAAATATGGACAGAAAAATATGAACCAACGAGAAAAGCCTGGAACTAATCAGGTGAAATGAAACCCCAGTGTCCTATCACAGCGAGACCCCGACTGAGGACAAATGTCAATTCACAAAGCAGGCGAAGAGCCTACTACTATAAACACAACAAAAGAACAGATAAACACTCGAGGATTACGCGCAGGGACGAGACCCCCCTAATAAAAACAAACCAGACTGGACCATAGATACATCGACTGTGACAATGAAGAAGGAAGAACAAAAAAGTGAACTTAATAATGAATACCCACGAGGTGCTCGACTAGTACATATAAAATACATCCGCAAAAAAATCAGATCCTACTCAGCCATGATCGCGAGACTCACCCAAAAGGATTGGGGTCTCAACCGGCGCACGCTCCATCTTTTCTACAAGGCATCTTTTCTGCAACTACAAGTAGAATCTGAGGACATCCACGAAGCTGGAACAAAGAGATCCTTTCTCTTGTTCCAAGACAAATACCGGACCGACAACTAGTGGATCGACATAAAACCGGATCGACAAATCCTGGGGTGGGAGGGAGGGGTCCCATCCCACCCCTCCTTTCCTTCTGGTGAGGCATGTGCATGCCTCACTGATCTACTGGGGTCGCTTACTCTATTGTTTCTGCTTTACTTCTGCTTTACTCCCCCAGTCTACAGTCTCCTCCCCCCTCTATCTTTACGCAAGCGTGTGCCTCCACACCAAAACTTTAAACAACCCCAAATTAACTACGCCCACTTTCGGCCTTTTTACATCTAAGCGATATTTTCCCACGCAATTGAAGACACGCACATATGTACATATTACACACACATATATATTTTATATCCTTATATATATATATTTATATATATATATATATATTTTTTTAGGCCCTAGCTGCTGAAATCTCAAGAAATTAGGCGGCAGGACCTGCCAGAGTAAAAATAGTCTAGTAGGTTCCTGGTCTGCCTCCACGGGACATAAGTGGGGCAACGTTGGGCCTCAGCAGGGGTCTAGCGGCTAAACGACCAGATGAACAACGGTAGCCGACATAACACAAATTCAATACCCACACACTTTTAAATCTATGGCTTTCCCAGCAAAATGGCACACCCACAATGTAAGCAACGCGGAGATGAGGGAAACCCCTGGTGCCGCTAGACATCAACGCACTTTACACTTTACTTTACCTCCGCATTGTTTCGGACCAAAATTTGCCTAAATGATGTCCCTGGACTCTTTCAACAAGACAATGTACCATGTCACTAGGCCCGCATTGTGCAAGAATGGATCATGCATTTCGCGCGCTTCCTTGCCGCCAAATTCCCCACCATCAATCCCACCGAACGTTTGCGGGATGGAAAGGAACGCAGCATTCGCCAGTGCCTCGCTCCGTTGCAGATTTCCGGGAAGTTTTTCTGTCCATCTGATCCAAGATACCTAAGGACACCTTCCGCGTTCTCGTGAAGTCAATGCCAAGCTGGTTACAAACGATTATCACGGAGAAAGGCGGCCCAACACTATTAGGTAGGTGATCATAATATTTTGGCTCATCACTGTATGTCCTTGTGATTATGGTAAGCATTCATCACCGTACTGAGCTTTCTTTTAAGTCTAGCAAAACCTTATACAAAAATTTCATAGCAGCATGCGTCACGTAGTAGAACTCCACCCTTCCCTCTCAGATCTAAATCTGATTAAACTAGTCTTCCCGTGCCTACTGCAGCTGATCGACCTCCTCCATCCGATGATGTTGCCACAGCTGCTTTGCATCTCAAAAATTTTTAATCAACCAATAATAAAAAAATATTCTCCTTCATACTCATACTACCCGGTAAGTTTTTAGGTCCATTCCCAAAAGTCTAAACCGCCATGTCCGTCCTCAAGTAACAACTCGACTCCCAGCTGAAAAATTCTCAGGAAATTTTATATTTGGTTCTTTTAGAAAGAATGAATGGTTAAACAATCCGAAATTTGTTAAACAATCCTAAAACTAGACTAATAGAAATTGAGCAGTTTTGTTTTTTCTTAAAATTTCGATTCATTTCTACACACAAACGCTTGGGCATTATTTGAATAGAAAAAAATCACATCGATACCAACTTTTTCAGAGAATGCTTTCTTATTTTCTGTTGAGGTTTTTGTAAAATTTCAGGACTCATTTAGGATACTCTTCTGCACCACTGTACGAAATATGCCCAATGCGTACCTTACCTGACTTATTTTTAACAATTTCGCAATTATTTATTACATTTGGAACTTAACGTGAGAACTGATACTCTGAGAACAAAATAGTTCACCAAATGAATTCAGTGCAATGATAATATTTTGTAAAAATGTCTTTCAAATGGAAGCAATACACCGCGCATTATTTCTGTTTTGTGTCAAATAGTCTTTGTATTTGTGTCAGAAGTCCCAAAATTCCTTGTCTGTTCCACTTAGCAATGTTTCCGTGTTCCTTAAATTACACATCTAAATCAGGAGCACTTCTTATCTTACCTCCACGTGCGCACCTTAAATTATTATTAACCTATTTGGCTTCAGTTGTCCGCACGAATATTATTTTATCAAATCTCCTCAGCTGACTTTGCCACCTGGTTCCAATGTGCATCACGGGTTGATCAAAAGGACGGACAGATACGTCCACAAACGCGCACACAATGGGTACTGTGTGTGTCTGTGTGTGCGTGTGTACTCGGCCGCTGTTTGACCTCCTTACAGAAATGTCGTCTGCATGCCTCACATCCTCCGCTCTTCGCTCGTGAAAGGTTAATCGCTGCCTATTAATAATTATGCGGGAAGAAGTTAGTTGCCTTAAAAGAGCAATTCCGAAGATTATTGAGGATTTATGTATACTGAATCAATGCATTCTGAAAGTAACCTACCCTTGCAGAAATGAGAAAATCGGATCTGATAAGCGAGCGTCCCCTGTTGAATTGAAATTGAACAGTCCACCATTTAGTAATGTAAGAAAAGGATCTTCGATATCATCATTAATTCTTTGCAAGTCTAGCCCTTGTAGTGGGAGAAAGTTTAACAGTAACGCCGATGGTGTACTTATGCCAACTAAAGAAATTTCAAGAATTTATAATCAGTGATAATTGACTGAAAAAAAAATTGCGAGAACAGAAGGCAAGCCAGAAAGCAGCCATCAGCTTTCTTCCATGATGAAAACAACGACTGAAAGATAACACAAAAATCCGGACACCTGTAACATTGGAAGGAGATACCCATATCAATGAGCACCGTGTGTCCAGAGTAAAGGACAATGAGTCCCGAACTGGACTTGTCATCCTTGAGAGAGATTTCAGTACTCGGATGATACCTAAGTACTGCTGCCAACAGGTTGTTCCTGTCATACCCATAGACAGTAGTTCCAGGATGGCAATGCTTGCGGTAAGGATTTATACTTGGGTCTGTAAATTGCATTATTATAGAGGAATGGGCTAACAACATCAGGGAACCATTCATCCCTTGTACAATTAATACCAAGAAGACTGCTGCTATCATGGCCGCTAAAGGAGGATCAACTCACTCACTTTTAACTGCATTCTCTAATATACTGGTGCACAAAATTTAAGGACCAGTCAGGTTTTCACTTGTAGCTTCTCATAGGAGTGACCTGGATATGGGAAAAGCATACCAAAGGAACCTCGTGAAGTACAGAAATGATGAAGGAAACAACACCGACAACACAACAACGGATACAAAATGATACAGAGGGACTTCATTAAAAAATGGCAACATACCACTGGCTTCCATGATACAGATGCATCACTGCCAAAGATGGAACAAAGGGAAGAGGTGGTCCTCAGTAGGAGTTATAGACACCCGTAATGTCGATGCAGACTTTGCACCGCCTGTCCATACTTAGAACAATGCTGTTGATAAGTTCTTGCGGTAACATCGTCCATTCCTCTGTCAGCGCCATCTTCAGCAGGTGAACATTTTCTGGTGGCTGTGGACGTGCCGCTAGGCATCTCCTCAAAGCGTCCCATATGTGTTCGATGGGATTTAGATCAGTGGAACGGGCAGACCTATCCAAACGAACAATGTCCTCACTTTCCAAAAGTATATGACAGTTGCAGTGCGATGGGGTGTGGCGTTATCATCCATAAACACGAACTTGGGGCCAATGGCACCTCGGAACAGACGGAGAAGGATTACCTCAGTACAGTAGCGTACATCGGTTACAGTACCGCCTTCCCAGCATCTGGAGTTGTGTACGTCCATCCAAGATAACACCTCCCCAGACGAGAACACCTCGACCGCCATATCGATCCCTTTCAGTGATGTTTGCGGAATGATACCGTGTGCCAACCTCTCGCCAGATTAGCTGACGTCCAGAATCGCTGCTGAGACTGAATCTACTCTCATCAGTAAAGAGTACCTTAAGTAAAGATTTTGTGGTTTTAACCGTTAGAAATAGTGTTGGTCTTTAAGTTTTGCACACCCCTATATTTTGGTTTGGTAGAGTAATATGACTGTTCGAAAATTCACGATTCCTCATCTAACCAGAAAATGTATATTTCTTCGTAGAATATTCAATCCTAAATCCTATCTCATAAATTCTGCAAAAACAGATGCATAAATGCTTCTTATTCATTGGAATTTCTACAACCCTCTATATTCCTTCTTTTCTACGTCTAGAATTTCAATTTCACTGCGTACATCTAAATGAAACTTCTGTAGATACTCGAAGAAAGCCACCACGGATCTCCGATCATTTTCCCCCCACAAAACAAAGTTTATTCTGAGTGACACCTAAGAGGAAGTAATCCCTTTCAGTCCTAAAGGAAACCTTCTCGCGCACCACAAAAGCCCCATCACCGTTGGCGATATTATCCTCTTGGAACAATGAACAGATCAGTGATTGTGACAGTTCCAGTGATAGTGAAGCGTTATTTTATTTTTGTGTCCTTTCAGAGATAAAATAACAAAAGAGATGGGTAAATGGGTTTACCTTTTAAAAATCAGCGAGAGTACACAATTAAAATAGGAACGATACCTGCACAGATGATGGTCGATCTATCTAACAGACTGTGATAACCTTAATTTAAACAAAAATGTAATGAAAGCTATTATCAGGAGAATATCATTGGTACAGAGACATTATACATAAATGATATTGAGGAATTATGGGAGCAACCGGCATTACATTTTTATCGCCTTTCTTAAAACTGCTTGAGGGGAAATTAATAGAATAACACCGATTTTAAATATCTTTTTAATGAATAAGTTTATTTTATGTACAAGATACAACAGGGGTAGAGATAGTCACTACATGAGACATCACACTTTGAAATCGAACATGTAACGTCCTATTGGATTCATCTAATTATATACCGACAAAAAATTAGAATTCTTTATTCACTATCTAGTACGGCCAACTTTGTCCCAAATTACAATATATACAAGTCGTGGCATGTATTCCACTAGATGTCTGAGAGAGAGAGCCTAGCTTACTCTCATCAACCGGTGCAATATTTCTACTTGCAGTCTGCCAAACCCCATGTACTTTTCCTGACAGAATCTCAGTTATCGGTTGATTCAACTACTGCTCATCTCAGATGCCCAAATTATTCGCTGTATGATTCCTTTCGCCTCAAAGGTGGTACTTGTGCATATGTCCGTTCTGATATTCCCTGTCAGAGACTTGCCAATTTGGAATCTACTCTCTTTAATCTTCTCTGGCGTAAAATCTCTCTACCTCATTGTGTCAAATTCATCTGTTGTCTCTACCGTTCTCCCAACTCCACTAATCACTTGGAGCTCTTTGACTTCCTCTCTTTGCAACTTGACTTTCTCCAGTACAACTTTCCTAACAGTGAGGTAATTTTCCTTGGTGATTTTAATGTTCACAACTCCAGCTGGCTTCCGTTTTCTAGTCACACTCACCCAGCTGGTCGAGATGCTGAGGCTTTTGCAGTTACTAATGACCTTCCACAGATTGTTCATTTACCTACAAGAATACCGGACAATCCTAATCATACAGCCAACACGCTTGATCTTTTTCTCACAAACAACCCTTCTAAGTACACGGTCGAAGTGAGAGGTCCTTTAGGCACTTCAGATCATAACTTGGTGATTGTCTCTTCTCCAATGGAGCCTTTATCTCATGGCTATTCCCAACCTCATGTTGTTTGGCATTACAAGAATGCAAAATTGGATGACCTGCGAGATTTCTTTTCTTCTTTTCCTTGGTCGGATTACTGTTTCAAAACTTCTGATGTCAACCTTTGCTCAGATCGTGTCAGTGAAATTATTCTTCCAGGAATGGAATGCTTTATCCCACACTCCACTTTAAAATCTCGTCCTTTATCTAAACCTTGGTTTTCCAATAAATGTTCTAAGGCTGTTCAAGAGAAGAATGTTGCATATTGTAATTGGCTTGTTTCTAATTCTTCAGTTTCATTTTCTGCCTACACCAAAGCTCGCAACAATTGTAAAGCAGTTATTAAACAGTCCAAACTAGAGTTTGAACAGGCTAAGAGTAGAAAACTTGCTTCTTGCCCTAATGGTAACCGAGCATGCTGGTCCCTTGCCAAAGCTATTGGCCGCAACTTATGCTCATATCTGCTCCCACCTCTGTCCAAACCAGATGGTTCTGTTATCACTTCAGCCAAGGATAAAGCTGACCTGCTAGCATTCCATTTTTCTTCCAACTCATGTATTAACGATCTTGGTAAAACACCTCCCACCATTCCCAACACGCACCATTCAATGCCTCCTGTGGTCTTCCGTCAAAAGGATGTCAGAAGGATTTTGACGAATCTTGATGCTAAGAAAGCTCCAGGTCCCGATGGTATTTCTGCACTTGTTCTCAAAACCTGTGCTCATGAACTTACTCCTATTCTTTGCCGCCTTTTTTCACTTTCTTATTCCAAAGGTGTTTTTCCTTCGGCTTGGAAATTTGCTCATATCCAGCCAGTTCCTAAAAAGGATGACAAATCCCTCCCATCCAATTATCGTCCCATTGCAATTACTTCTATTCTTTCTAATGTAATGGAGAAATCAATTAACCACCAACTCTTAAACTACCTAGAAACCTTCTGTCTGATCAACGATCGCCAGTATGGATTCCGACAGTGTCGATCCAATGGTAATGTTCTGGCTTATGTTACCCATTTATGGACTAAATCAATGGAAAGGTTCGGTGAAACACAAGTAGTTGCTCTTGACATCTCAAAGGCTTTCGATCGTGTTTGGTATAAAGGTCTTCTAAACAAGCTTCCATCTTATGGTTTGCCAACTGTTTTTACTAATTGGTTATCCAGTTTTCTCTCTGATCGCTCACTGAGGGTGATGGTAGATGGCTCTCTGTCTTCTGACTTCTCCGCTAATGCCGGTGTCCCCCACTCTTTTCCTCTTGTATATTATGACCTTCTTCCATTGACTGGAAATCCTATCCATAGTTTTGCCGATGATAGCACATTGCATTCCACTTTCCATTTTGAGAAACCTTGTCTTGCTCAATCAGCTTCAACTTCTCGAAAATCTGCTACCAATTCCTTAAATGCCGATCTTCAGGTAATTCTCCAGTGGGGCAAAGACAACTTAGTTGATTTCAACCCTTCTAAAACTCAATCTTGTCTTATATCTCGCAAAAAAGGATTCTTCTGCTCCTATGCTTATCTTTAGTGACACTCCGATTTCTAGGCAAAATGATATATCTCATTTGGGGATTACCCTGACTTCTAATCTCTCTTGGCACAAGCACATTACAAATATTGCTTCTTCTGCATCTAAAAAACTTGGTTTTCTCTTTCGCTCTCTGCGTTACTTTTCTTCCAAACAGCTGCTCACTCTGTATAAATCGCAAATCCACCCTGCCATGGAATATTGTTCCCATAACTGGGGTGGTGTCCCCAAAACCTCTCTCAGGCTTCTTGATTCCATTCAGAAGAGGGCAGTTAGGTTAATTAATGATTCATCTCTAACAGAGTCTCTCCACTCGCTGTCTCATAGACGCACTGTTTCTGCTGCATGCGTCTTCTACAGATACTTCCATGGGCACTGTTCCTCTGAATTGGCTTCTATAATTCCCGCTCTCTTTCAAAACAGTCCGAACACGTGCCGCCACCAGCCAACATCCATTTACTGTCCAACTTCAAACCCACAGAACCAACTTTTCATCTTCCTCGTTTATTCATTCAACTGCTGTTTTCTGGAACAACCTTCCTTCATACGTATTTCCTGAAAATTACAGTCTACAGAAGTTCAAGTCCAATGTCAACAAGTATCTTCTTTCGTCTTCTCAACCTCCAACCCAAGCACGGTACTAAGTACCATAGGTTCTAATACCTCTCGTGTTTGGGGTTTACATAAAAAAAAAAAGAAAACATTTGATTATTCTTCCATCAAGATATTTCTCAGCTGATTTGCTGTGGTCGATAGAGAAAAGCGAAGCCGAACTCTCCTTTCAAACATATAAATTATATTCAGCCCTGGAGAAATAGGCAGCCAAAATATATGGTGGAAATCTTGAGAATGTTCCTCCAACCATTCAGATGCAATTTTTGCACGGTGGATAGTTGAGTTGTAGTCTTCAAAGAATTCGGCGCAATCCGGGTAATAATTAAGCACTGTAGAGCGAAGCCGGTCCGATACGACAGAAAGTTATTCACTTGATGCAACACAATCTTCTAACGATATGAGCGGACTTATTCCGTACCAACGTGGTTTGCAATGTTATATAGGAAACTTGCCAGTAGAGATAAAGAGATAATATTTCATTTTATAAAAAGCAATGGTTTGGCCAAATCTTCAATATTGTATGCAGGATTGGAGACCTCATTTTAGGAAATATGTGGATTCGGAAAGGGTACAGAGAAGTGCAATAAGTCTGGCTAACGCTAAGTCCTTAGCCAGATCTGATGGAGGTGTTTAAGGCTTTGGGAGATTTGATTAAACTAAATAGCGAAGGAATTTTAATGCTCAGCCATGTGATATGTGCAAAGGGGCATATGTTTAAATTGAAAGAGGGTAATCATAGACTGGACGTCCGAAAACTTTCTTGTAGTCTAGGTGGGTGCGAATGACATTTAGGAATAAATTCCCACCTCCTCCTGAAGAAGTTGGAAGTTTATTTAAATTTAAAGAGGGAATGGATAAATACTTGAAAAAATAGATGAACAGAAAGGATAACATTAATTACCATATGTTTTTGTTTTTAATTTAATTTAATTTAAATTCAATTTATTTATTTTATTTATTTTTCGGCTGGTGCCACGTGAGTTAGCTTCTTTGCATCATTTTGCTGATACTGCTGCTACTAATACTAATATTATCCACACTCTTACCAAGTTTAATAACTTACATAAAATGCAAACTGTTTTAACTATAAATTTCATCATAAAATTGTATAATAAGATTTATATCAATCTTCCGCGAGTACGGTTCATATTTATGAACAAATTAACAATAAAAGTCCTCTTGAAACTCTATGGAAACGTTCTAATATCTATTAACTGTGTATACAAATAATTGATATCAGTAATTACTGATAGTGATCTCCGATTGTCACTACTACTCGCATTTGTTAGACGCAAGAAAATTATTATTCATCTGGGAGATGAGAACTTAACGTTAAAACGTAGCCACTTTGTACATGAGAAGAGTTGTTAACGAGTGTGAGCCCGGGTAGCTCAGTCGTAGAGCATTAGGCTTTTAACCTAAGGGTCCAGGGTTCAAATCCCTGTTCGGGCGAACGGTTTTATTCTTTATTTTAAACATGAACAACGTAATATTATGAATCCAGTAGAACGTTGTTGCATGTTCAAACAAAGGGTGAGGACGCACCTTCTTGAAGTGAGGGACCACGTCTATCGCTGCTTTTACTTTTACATAAAATAAACTTATTCATTAAAAAAGTATTGCCATTAGCCATGCACATGGAACCTGTTTAGAAAACCTTTATGCTAAACATGATAAAAAGGCATAGAAATTACTTTTATATAAAATAAACTTCTTTAAAAATATCATATCGTTATCCAGAAAAAAGTAAAAAGTGTAAAGTGTATTCGTGTCTAGCGGCACCGGGGGTTTCCCCCAACTCCGCGTTGCTTTCATTGTAGGTGTAACAGTTCACTGTAAAGGCCAGAGATTTAAAAGTGTATGGATTTTGTAAGTGTAGTGTTGTGTACCGTTGTTCTTCTGGCCATTTAGCCGCTAGACCCCTACTGGGGCCCAACGTTGTCCACACTTAGCCTCGTGGAGGCAGACCAGGTACCCAGTAGTTGATATTTTACTCTGGCAGGCCCTGCCACCTAGTTTCCTGAGATTTCAGTGGCTAGGGCCTAAAAAAAGAAAAAAAAAAAAAAATATATATATAATAATAAAATAAAATAATCGCTGAAAAAGGTTTAAACCGAAAGAGTTTTGCTTGCGCGGTTTGAATTTGGACATATTTTAATTTTTAACATTGTGTGGGACATACGCTGGTGTATAGACAGAGTAAGGGAGGGAGACTAAAGACTGGGGGGGAAAAGCCAGAAGTATGGGGACAATAGAGTAGGTGTCCCCAAAAGCAGTGGGGCAGGCCCATGCCCCACCAGGAGTAGAGAAGCGGGGAGTGGCAGGGGAGGGAACAGGAAACCGTCTCCCCCTGCCTGGGGATTGGGAATTAAAGGTGAATAGGACTAGGGTGTCCTATTCAGACCGCCATATGGCGTACTGCAAGTAGTTCCTGCATTTATGTCCAGTCCGGGTTTTTTGTCACTTGGTTTGTTTGCCTGTACTCATCTTCGTTGGGTAGTTCCAGTGGCTGTGTCTGACCAGGTTCCTTGTCACTTCGCTATTTTCTTGATCTTTGTAGGGTCCTGTTGGGTCCTTTGACCCGTTTGTGGCCTCACGTTGGTCGGGGTTGTCTTCTTCCACGCTCATTTTGATTTCCTCTTGCTCTTTGCAGTCTTGTGGGGGTGGTCGATTTTCTTCGAGTATGTAATTTACTTTCATTCATTGTGGATGGCAATTTCTGTTCTTCTTCGGTCGAAGACTTCTCGTGCAAATTTGCTGAAAGCCGCGTAGTCGTCTTCTGTGTCCAAGAGATGGTGTTCTTTGTTTTTCGGTATGTACTTTATTTTAGTTATTAGCACGCTTCTGTGTTCCTCATAACACTCACAGTCGTGCATTATATGATGCCATGTTTCAGGCTCACCACAGGTGCAAGTTAGCTCCTCTGTTATACCCAGCATGTTCAATTTTGCCTTGAATGGGCCATGGCCTGTTAGTAAGTAGGTTGCATTTAACCCCGGGTTAAACCACGGGGGGGGCTTTTGGATAAGTCTTGGCAACCAGTGGTATGAACCTCTTCGTCACTTCGCCTTTGTTTGATGCTGTCCATCTGTCCATCTGTCCTGCCACAGCTGTAGCAGGTGAGCCACGATTCTATGCTTTTCTGTTTTGCGGTTGTTGTTGTTTGGTTCTAGGGTGAGCCCATAGATTGTAGTGGGTGTTCCCTTAGACAGGTGGTACATCAGCCCGCAGCGAGTTACCTCCAGGTCCAGTGGGAGGACTCCTGTCAAGACTTGGAGGGCATGCGTGCTCACTGTTCTGCATGCACGAGACATAATGAGCATAATGCTACGCTGGATTGTGTCCAGGTGTCTTTTATTTACTACTGTCGCTGCTTTTTTGTACCATATCGGGGATCCGTAGGTAATGGCTGGGATGAAAATTGCTTTGTAGTACAGGGACAGGGTTTTTCTGTTTACTCCCCAGTCCCTGCGTAAGACTCTTGCTATTAATGCTGCGTAATTTCTTAGTTTCTCTTTCAGGTGGATGATGTGAGGGGTGAAGGATAAATTACTGTCGATTGTAATCCCTAAGTATCGTATTTGTTTTGCAAGTTTGATGGTTGCTCCTGCTATCTTTATTTGCGGTGGTCTGTGAATGTCGAGCACTCCTTTCAGAGAACAGAGTTATCCAGAAAAATGGTGGTTTAGCGAATGTCTGGCTAACTCCATCGGTAAAACATTAGGCTCCATTAGATCATTAGGGGTTGAAGGTCCGAGTTCCGCCAAAATAATTTGAATCTACTGTATAATAATAATAATAATAATAATAAGAAGAAGAATTCTCAAAATAACCTAAGATTTAAAATTGTAATTATACAGAATTTCTGCAGCCAGAATTCATTGATTATTTTTAATTAACCAAGAGCAGGCCTGCTCAGTAATAGTACCCTACATAAGCTTAACGAAGTTAAAGCTTTGCTATTTGTGTATTTTTTTTATCTTATTAATAATACACGGTTATGTTCTTGATAGCATAATGCATACCTGACTCTATAATTAAAAAAAGTTTTCTTTGATTGCAAAGCAGCTTTACTATACTGGCTGGTAATTTATCATTAGTATAAGTATCAGAACAGATGATGCAAAGTAGTGAACCTAGTCTGTATTTTGCCAGACTCTTAACCTCAACTGCCCTGGGATGCAATTTATTCTAATGATCAACAACGCACTCACCGACAGTGAATTTTGCGAGATCTAATCTTTCGTTGAATCCCAAAATTTTATATTAGTGCCCCCTTTTCTAGTTTCACCTGCCAACGAAAATACACTTTCCTCATTCATTTTGATGGCCCGAATACAATATTCAAAACGTAGTCTCATTATCGTTTCCTAAAGAATATATATTATATATATTCGTTCGTGTTAGTTAACATGAATCATTCAAATTTTACTATGATCATTCAAATTTTACGAATTTTAAAATGGCAGGATATTTGCTCTTCCCCTCCCCCTAAAATTCGGGGACTTCAATCCAGAGATATGAAATTGTAAACTTCGCTAGGTTAACGAAAAATATCCACAAATAAAACGTATTTTTAAAACTAACAAAAGCAACGACTGGAAAAATTAAAAAAATTGTTTGTTTAAAGAAATTAAACCTGTTTATCAACAGTGAATGGGAGATTGTAAAATAAGGAGATTTTACAATAAATTCTGGTACCGCAGGTTCAGAACAGACTGAATTTGCCAACAAGCGTTTCCTTGAATAGCCTAACCTTTACAGACTGAAGAGCGCTGTCATAGCAACTCCAGTTTAATAAATGAAGAGAAACATTACTAACATCCATGTTTTCTTAAGCGCAAAGAAATGGAAAAACAACAAAATCTTCACGAACAAATACTTTATCCTCTAGAGATACCAAAAATAAATCAAGGCATTTTTGATTATTGTTGTTTTGCTTGTAGAATAGTATTTCCGCAAAATACTGTAATCCCTTTGGTAAAAGAACTACTTTGGGCTGCATACCTGAGAAGAAAAGAAAGATGCAACACTCTCTCACACAAACACCCCTACACACTCTCTCTCTCTCTCTCTCTCTTAACCAACCTGCACATTAATTGCATAACAAAACTTTCCCAATGCATGCTAGTTAATTAAAAGCAACAGATTTGAATTTTAATTAAATATATATATATATATAACTGCTCATTCCTATCATAGTATAATTATATCTTTATATCGTACATAAATAATTGTATAAATTAGTTAATTGATTTTATTAATAATTTAATATTGCGCCGGTTATATCTGTATACGTTCAAACAGCGCGAATATTCATTGACTGAGACAGTTAATCAATATTAAAGTTAACCAAGATTAACTGGTCTAATAGATCTCTGTGAGCATTCATTTCAACAATCAATAGCTATCTCTGCAGATTGGCGATTATAAAATCCATTTATTGCTACTCATTCAATTAGGCAACCGAAGTTGTTCTTTTATAAAGTCGATTTACGTCAACACAGGATTTGTCTTAATGTATACACCGCAATACTAGTCGCTACTAATTTAATTACAGCTTGGTATATCCACAAAGATTACAGTAATTAAGAGTGAAGCGATTATAGTAAAAAAAATTGTATTCTGCAATTGACGCTGCCACAGTTGAAAAATATTCTCAATGCGATGTCATTCCATCAGGATAAATAAAAAAATTGTAGTTGTCAGATGATAACTTGAAGGGCTTCCACCGACAACATTTGTAAGACTCCATCTCGAAAAGTGCAGCATCAATATTAAACTCTTTTCTCGGGTTGTACACGTACGCGAGTAAATGCATCAGATGTCCAAGACAGAGTCATTTAACTTCGATGTCCGAACATCGCAAACAAAAACTGACATTTTTATAGCAATGGTTTAAAACTTCGAAATTATTCTTAATTTTCTAAACATTTCACGAAAGCAGCCAATAGATCATATCTTTGAAAAGTACGTGTTTTGGGTCACCAACTTCCTGTGTAGTGCAGCCTACAGACGCCGTTGTCATGGTTGCCAAATGTACCTAGAAAGACTAGGATTCAAGGTCAAAAAAGTATTTTGAAGCTGACTAATTAGATCGTTATTTTTCTTGTAAAATGGAACAGCGCCCTCTTGTGAAGAACTACAAACAGCCCATCTTTTTTCTATAAACCATATCAGTATTCCATTCCCCCCCCTCAGTGGTTAATAAAGGGGTGATACGGTCTCGTACTATCAGGCTGTTTCAGAAGGAAACTGGCATTGTCAATTCTGCTCTTGCGACAAACACCCGACATTACAAAAGTTAGTCCAGTCTACCTGGCGCCAATCGATCTGCACGGGCGGCCAGAGAGTACTGAGTATTCAAGCAAGCCCTTAAATGTACGCGTACTGGGGGCTCAATGTTACTTTTGGAAGGCGCTGGTTGTCTATTGAGTATGCAACTGCTAAATGTCATTCTTTCGTTTTAAATGAAAGGAGAATCTTCCGTTAATTAGGAGGGCCCACATTTATGTCACGAAAGAAGCAGCAGAGATTTTCCACCTCCAGTTGGAGCCGTGATGGAATCCGTTCACTTTCTACTGTCCCAATTTAGAAGATGAATGAGCATAAGCGATTCGAACACACTTTCAGAGTAATCCCTTAACAAGCACAGAATTTTTTTTTTTTTAAAGAGAGGTCTTAACAATTCTGGCTAAATATAACATTGCAGAGATCATTGGTTCTATTTTAACATTCGATATTCGACAGCTTATGGCGAAGAATATAGTTTTCTCAAGGAATCAAAGCACTACTTATCTTTGTACTCATAACACCAGAGACATTTCAAACGATTAAACGAACACTTCTAATGGCTTGCGCGAATGAACTTCCGTTAAGTGTAGCTCTAGTGCTGACTGTTCATTGTACACTGCTCGACAAAATTAACAGAACAAAATGTTTTTCATGAATATTTTATTATGAATATTATATTTTCATTATTTTTATTATGAACAGCAACCGTTAACCGTCCACGGTGCGGTCGATTATTTGAGTGCTCCCCATTAATCCATAATTTCAAGTAGTTCTAGTTCACGTAGGAACGCGAGCTAAAGACTACTGATCAGGAAAGACTCTCTCGTCAGCTACTAATTTTCCATAGAAGATCTTCCAACAGGTAAACTTTTATTATTATTTTATTAGCCACTCGCTCACTGCTTTGTCTTTGCCCTCTTTATGAACATACTGCAATAACAAATCACCAAGCCTACATATATAATCAAGGTCGTCACCCCTCAGGAAGCTTAATCCAACAATAGCAGTCCGCCGCCACCCCCGACTGCCTTCGGCAAGACAGGGCGTAAACAAATACATTCCTTTCGCTGAACAGTATCTGCTGCATAATGCAATCGGATTCTAAGTGCTCAAAATTCAACAGGATAATAAAATAAGAAACTGCAGGACGAACAATACACTCACCACCCAACCACGTGTGCCATCTGTCAATTAAATAAGGAAGCTGATTTAACTTGTTGTCGATGCAACCTGAACATTTGTAGCCCCTGTCTTACCCCCTCACAAAAGAAATTAAATAAGCAAAAAAGACGCGCATGGATCTGTGAAGCATGTAGAAACCATACCTCTACTATTCACAACACAGATCTTTCTACAGAGGATACAACGAAAGAAGATAATTTGCATAGCTCCAACGCAACACAGATAACTCCTGAAGAAACACAACAGGAGACTTTGCCTAGCATGGATGTTACTGAATCGACAACCCCAACTGATGAGGAACTAATAGGAGACCCAGAATCAGCCACATCAAGCCTTGAACATCTCACACAAGAAGAAAACTTAACACCTCAAGTAACCATCTCACAGGCCCACACGGTCCACGATTTTCGCAACCTTATCACTGAAGTTTTAGACACATACAACGTACAGTTACCTCGACAGAACAATTTGGATGGGGCTGTAGATAGTAATATCGCCCACCGCATCCAATCTAATCAAGATATAATAATAGAAGAGATGCACTCGCTTCGCGAGCAGAACCAACAGATACTGACAGAAATCTACCACCTAAAATCACAGCTAGTAAACATTGAAACCCACTTAGTTTTGGAATCTCAGTACCTTCGGAACTCTCCTAAATCTGTTGAACGCCTCAGGAGTCGACATAACGAAACCACGTCTCAAGTTGATTTTGATATAACAGAACTGAACCAGGATCTTAATGCAAACATCCCCAAGTGGGGCCCTTTTCAACCAGCAGGACGCAGCAACTCACCTGACGCTATTAGGATAGAAATGCCAGTCCCCTCTTACCATTTTTCTGAGGATATCCAACCACTGAGTACTAGAGAATCAATTCTCCAAACACACACACACACACACACCCCAGTGAATCACACCTCATTGTCAACCGCACTCCCAAGGCAGCAGCATTTCCCGGTGGAGGCATCCGGTGAACTGGAACAAGAGAACAACCTAGCAACTATCATCAGTCAAAGTACAAAATCACGAAGCTTCCAGAGCCAACCTTCAGATAACCCCCAGAATAACAACCGGCGTGACCCTTCAAACCCTCCCACCAAACAGACATATGCTAAGGTGGTAAAGATGCACCCAGAAAAGCACGACAAGTTAACCGCACGGTCAGCAGTTAAACCTCCCTCTCCTCTTGTCAGGCGGTTAAACCCACAATCAGCTGATGTGGTTCAATCAATTGACCTAGGCATCAATATTTCTCACGCAAATAACTATTTACCAGCCACCAGATCATCGTTACCTCGAAGAGACCAACACTCACAACGCCTGTCTTCCATTTATAATATCACTGCTGTCCCAACTCGCGGGAAAATTTTCGTCTCAAGATTGAGCCCAGCTACAACGGGCGAAAACATCAAGATGATATTGGACACTGAGTTCGCAGCACAGGTAGAAGTGAAACCCGTCAAAACAAGATGCCCAAGTTATACCTCATTTGTCATTTTCTGTCCTCCGGATAAACAAAGCATAATTCTAAGTCCCAAAATCTTGCCTCCAGGAACCCTGATTAAACCATTCACTGACAGGGTTCAGAGAGAAAATTTCTCCACCAACGAAATCAACCATTCGACATAGCAACCAACAGATCAGGAACATATGAACCCGAAATGCCTTCAGCTCAGTTGCTTCATCCAAAACGTCAGAAGTCTCACCAACAAACTAAACACACTTCAATCCCTGCTCCTCATGGAAGAATATGAAATTATATGTATCACAGAAACATGGTTATCCAAGAGCGATCACCTAGATACACTCACGCAGCCAACAAGGTATAGATCTCTAGAGAATTCCAGAGACGCCAGAAGAGGAGGTGGAGTTGCACTGGTGTTCAGAGAACATTTTCAACCCACTAAAACTAAAACCAGCCAAACATTTAACTTTGAATCTCTTTCCACAGTGTTATCGTTCAATGGTACCCAAATTCAAGTCTGTGTAATATATTTTCCTCCAGATCATACTGAAGATTCAAGAGTGGAGCTACACAACTGGATAGCCACAAACTTAGAAAGAAACCTCAAAACCATAGTGACCGGTGACTTCAACATGCCTACACCACGCCATGAAGAAGCCAGGAAAGAATTGGACGCCATATTTGTTTCCCTGGGCCTCGTACAAATTATTACGAGCCCAACCAGAGGGAATAGCACACTCGA
Source organism: Mastigoproctus giganteus (assembly GCF_048544385.1). Taxonomy (NCBI): domain Eukaryota; kingdom Metazoa; phylum Arthropoda; class Arachnida; order Uropygi; family Thelyphonidae; genus Mastigoproctus; species Mastigoproctus giganteus. The sequence continues at coordinate 48,190,714 of NC_143583.1, forward strand.
CCTCGTATTCCATAATCTTGAATCTTGACAGCATCTCTATGATCACCTCTTCTTTTAAATTCTACTCTGACCACAATCCTTTCACATGTGAAATCGCCTTACAAAAAATCACAATCATCACTTGCCCAGAAAAGAAAACCAACCTGAGAGAGAACTAACCTTTTGTACAAAATTCCTGAAACCAGAAATCATCCTCAGACATCTTAGAGAATTCAATTGGACACACCTGTTTACTATCCCTCCTGACGTAGCCCTAAACCACCTAACCGAAGAGCTTTATGGAATAGCCAAAGAGGGAGCTTCAAAAGAAATACGCATTACCTCCAGAACCTCTGTATGGTTTAACCAAACAATCACGCAAACTTTCTTCCAGAAGCAGAAGGCTTACAGACGATGGAGAAAATCAGCTGACGCCGAAAACTTCAGCGCCTATAAAAAGGCAAAATCATTTTTGTCTTCTCAAGACAAAAATGACTTGTCTGCAACCAATTTTCCCTGGATAAGCTGAAAAGATCTAAAAGACTCCAGAAACAGAGCTATAAGCAAATCACTATGAAGGAAGAAATATTTAAAGAATGGACTGAGCTCACTTTTCAACAGACCGACCAATCACATGCTCCACCCCCTGTTACACGTTTGGCCCTTCCTTGCAAACCTCCAATATCACTCATAACCATAACCAGAAACCATCTGATGGAGATCGTCAAAAAACTTCCACTGAAAGCTATTGTGGGTCTCGACCGGTTTCCTCTGTTTCTAATCAAAATCTGCAGTACATATATCATAGACCTCCTAGTCCATATTTTCAATAAAATCTTAGAAAGTGGAGAGATTCCAAATATCTGGAACACTTACTTTGTTCGGCCAGTCCCTAAATGCAAGGACCTCAAGCGGCCTCAAGATTTCAGGCCTATTGCCATCGGCTGTGGGTTCCTAAAGATATTTGAAAAAGCACTCCAGCCCACCATTGCAGACCACTGTTTCAATCACAGGCCTCCGTACCTCCACACTGTGATTAAGGGGAGATCTACTAACAGCAACCTCCTAGACACGCTTACCAGAATCCAGAAAGCCCTCAACAACAGGACACAGCTTGATGTTATTTTCTTTGACATAAAAGTGGCTTATGACAAAATAGACATAGCAGCTCTAATCACCATTCTCCAGCAATACTTTAACATCACTGGAAGGACTCTCAGTATCATTAAATCAATCCTGGAACATAGACATCTCATCATCTCACATCGCAGATTTCGGGCAACTTGCATTACTAATAGGGGTGTCCCACAAGGGGGAGTTCTATCACCAACCCTATTTGCCGCAGCGCTGGAGCCCTTCCTGGCATCCCAAACTGACTTCCAATCATACGCTGATGACCTGAAATTTTATATCAAATCTTCTGACCAAACTCAGGTCCTTATCACTACCTTGCAGGCAAGTAAAACCATATATAACCTCCAACAGTATTTGGCTTCCATCGGACTACAGATTAATCAAGCAAAGACAGCTCAAATGTCCTTCACATGGAAGAAGTCACGCAATGACATTAATCTTACCATCAATGGATCACCCATTCAGAAAGTTAAAACACACAAGGATCTCGGATTAGTATGGGATGAGGGACTGACATTCCAGGCTCACCTCCTGAACACAAAAACCAAAATGTACTCCGCTATGTGGGCGATCCGCCAGGAACTAACGGGCATTCATGACGCCCACCTGGTAAAGAAATATGTTGTCCAATGTGTCTATCCCATACCTCTCTATGCCGCAACCATTTGGTCCTCTGCTCCCACAACACACTTCAACAAGTTCCTCAGCCTGGAATACTGGCTCCTGAAATGGCTCAACTGGCGGACTGGCAACCAATACACCATTTCTAGGACTCAGTTTTACATAAATCTGGAAGTCACCCCACGGAAACAACAGATTGTGGCAGCAAACCTTCTTACACTTGCCAGACTAATCACAAGACGACTCGACGCCCCTGATATTACTGATCTAATAAAACTCCCCGCATTGCCGGAAGGAATCGAATGGACCCAAGGTTCCACTCACAATCAGTTTGAACAACCTGCAAGGATTGAGACGCATGTTCCCAGGAAACACGGTAGATTTGATGAACAATCTAGCCATCGACCTGGATAGTTTGTGCGAGCAGCATTCATACAGACGTCAGAAGCTAAAGGACACGTATGCAAACGTACACTTATGAGACGCCACCAGAAGGAAAATGCCACCACAATGCATCCCGTTAAAGATAGGTGAAAATAAAAATAAAGTGAAGCCATCACTGGTCCTCTCTCTTAGAATCTACTACTCCAAAGACGCATGGCTGTGAGCACTATTACAGTCAAGATTGAAAAGATACCACGTGCAACAACCGGTGAAGGACTGCCTCATTTCTCTATATTTTGTACACTTCTCTCATGCTTTTGTAATTTATAGCAATTTTGAGAAAATAATATCCTATAATTCTTTCAAATAATAAAAAAATGTAAAATAATAAACACTGTAAGTTCTGTACCTTTCTGGTTAAGCATACATGTGCCCAATGTAACCGCCAGACACATGTCCCTGTCTTAACCTCTGTATGTAAATATCACCCCCCCCCCCTAGATTCCTGCTGTCCGGGGAGGGGGCTCTTCGGCAGAGCAATAAACAGATTTAATAAATAAATAAACAGTGTCGCCGAATGCGAGTATTTGATATAATATACATACTGGCATGCAAATTCCGAATAATCAATAGAAATCAACCTACTACCTTACAGAGCCACACATTATGTAAATTATATTATTCATGCCTATAAAAACAAGGGTTGTGACCAAATCACTTCATTCTCGTTTTTTGGCTTTCTCAGTGGGATAGCCACATCTCCAGTACTTAGGATGGTAGGTCGTCGTCATTTAGATGATTCTTTGAAATGTAGGCCGTTGGACGATTTGAAGCAGGGCATTCACAGGGAGAGGTGGCACGTTGGCTTAATATGTCACGCAGTGTCGTCTCGACATTATGGAAGCAGTTTCAGGAGATAGCAACCATTATAAGAACTGGACAAGGTCGTCCCAGGGCTACGTCAACCAGAACAGACCGCTATCTAGCTCTAACAGCAAGATGGAACCCAACCATATCTTGTCATCAATTATCTCTTGAGGTTGCTGGGGCCACAGGTGAAAACATTTCCAACCGGACTGTGTTAAGAAGGTACAATTCAAGTAGAGTCTACGCAAGGAAGGCAGTGGTTCGTATCCCATTAACCCCAAACCACCGTAGAGCTCGTCGAAATTAGTGCCATGAACATATGACTTGGAACCCTGACAAATGGGGTACAGTTCTGTTCTTTTATGAGTCCCGTTTTAGCCTAAAAACAGATTCTAGACGTTATTTTATCTAGAGACTACGAAGAATGAGGTACCATCCCTCCAACATCAGAGAAAGAGACATTTACGGTGGATGCGGTGTTCTCGTGTGGGCGAAATAATGATCAATGGCCGCACTCCTCTTCATGTTTTCGATAGGGGTACCGTAACTGCGCAGTGGTACCGAGATCAGATCCTCGAACTCTTTGTGGGACTTTTTAGGAGTGCAGTTGGCCCAGATTTTCTTTCATTCACGACAACGCCACTGCACATAAAGCTCAAGTAATGGAAGAATATCTTGAAACCGAAGATATCCAACGACTGCCGTGCCCAGCACGATCAACAGAGTTAAATACGATTGAACATGCCTTGGGTTTGGTTTGGCTTGGTTTGGATTTTATTGGTGCATTAGCAACAAAGGCTATAATGCGCCAAGATCAGGTAATATATAAAAATTTAACCTCTCGGTAACCTAATTAGTTAGGCCACCATGTCCAGATATATAATAACAAATATATATAAAAAAAATAAATCCATAAAGAAATAAAAATAACATATAAATTTTAAATACAAGTAAAAACCTTTATTGATTTAAAATAGCTAAAAACAGCAGACACATTGTCAT